>NW_024871359.1:0-155767 GCF_019054845.1 Dipodomys spectabilis | reverse complement strand
ACATGGGTCACTCCTTGGAACTGTAGCACAAATTAGGCTGGTTTGTGCTGTAGTTCAATCTATAAACTCCTGGCTAAAAAAAGTCTTCAAAAAATATTCACAGAATACCTCTAAGTAGTTAATGAGAGTTACATCTGTGTAATTCTTCTAAGGTCAGGATATAAGCCTTTGTTCCCTGCATTTAAAATCAACAGGATCTGTTGAATTCATGGATCCAGAATTTCATGACTTCACATTCATATCTCAAAATTTTATCAATATGACTTTCACCAAAACACTGTTCTTTTTGAACTTGTCTATGTCGTTTACTTTTCAAATCCAAATAGCATATTTCATTCAATACCTTCCTGCAAATTCTTTCCTTCCTTTACTTCTGAAATCTGTGTTTATTACTTTTTTGTTTCCTTATTTATCTCTTTCTTCTAATCTTGTCCACACTGTTGCTCACATTGCTCGCACATTTTTCAGAATTTTCCTTTTCCTCTTCCCTTTAATAATAGCCCTGATTTTATTATTTTTTCATATTTATGGTCGTGGATATTTTGATGATATCTAAACAGACCTATCTTTGCATCTGTGTAACATAAACTTTAGAATTTTCTGAGAGTTTTTTCCTCTAAATCCATCATTTCCACTTGTAGTCCTTATCACCAAGAATATAACTAACACAAATGCTAGCCAGAGATGTGGATGCACTTTAGATTTCTTCTTACCCTTCTACTCCCTGCCATTAGATAAGATGAATGATCAAGATTTTCTGTTTCTGTCACTAACACAATTTCTATGTACTCCCTTTTATGCGCCTGACACCAGCCTGTTTCAAATACTCATCACTGATCCTCTAGTCCTAAAACAACCGTTTACAAAGTATGATTTTTCCACATAGTCTTTTCATATTGGTCCTCTCCATCACCAAGTTACTCTCCTTGTAAGCACACAGAGTGAAGAGCTCATATACAAAATCCAGTATCATTATTTACTCACTATATTGACTGTTGGCCTTACATTTCTCATCTGTAAATGGAGGTAATCTACCAGAAATATTGAAGAATATATTTGTTGACTTCTGGAGAAAAATGATAAGTGAAGAGTCCTTACGTTTTCCACCTTAGCTTATAAACAAAGAGTCAAATTCAATTTGTTGGTATACATTCACAAATAGTTTCACGCAGAAATAAAAATAAATTTTAACTACTGGCTCTACGGCCTGTGTCCTTTTATGGTAACTACAGATATGTAAGTGGTATTATGTAAATTGGGTCATGTGTTTACAGCTGTACTGAAGAACATACTCTTAATATATCTTTGGAAACATTGGTTTGAATACTATCTATATGAGAATGTTATTTGAACTAATCACACTTAGGTGAAAACTATAGCTTAGTCCATCAAAATGTGGAAATAAACGATTTTATTTATTAGAAAAAATACCACCAAGAAAAGTGAGTACACATTAGAAAAATTGCAGGAATAACGTTAGTAATTTTTACTGTCTGTACCTGCTTATGTGATTTTATTTATTGATATTGAAACTCTCCTCTTGTCACTCTTATTGTATGTAATCCAACACTGTTTATAACTGGACAGCGCCCAAGCCCAGAGTTCAGGCCCCATGACCGGACCCCCCCCCCCAAAAAAAAGTGTTATACTGCAAAGAAACAAAGATATGGAGGTTTAAAGTGTCTTATGGATGGATGTTTCACTCCTGAGATGATTCTCTTGTTGCAGGAGTCAGTTATCAATTCCTCCATTCTGGTCCTGAGTTTTCAATAGCAAGAAGGATTTCAAAAAAGCAGGATCCAGTGAGTATGAGCAGCAAAAGGAGCCTCTCCGCAGACCAGTACTCCTTCAAAGAGGGTCCCAAAGAAATATTGGGGTTTGTTTTGTTTGCTTGTTTGTTTAGTTTGTGCTGGTTCTGGGGTTTGAACTCAGAGGGTGCACCCTGTCCCTCTACAGTTATTTTTCCTGCCCACCTGACTCCAAAGCTAGTACTCTACTGCTTGAGCCAGAACTCCACTTCTAGCTTTTTCGGTGTTTAATTACAGTTAAGAGTTTGACAGACTCTGCCTCCTGAGTTGACTTTGAACTAAGATAGTAAGAAAGCTAAGTGACATCAAATGTATGGACTTCTCTCTCGAACTAAGAAATATTAGATGAAGATTATTATTAAGTTAATATTTGACAATTTTTAAAAGAAGAGAATATGTTCAGCAAAGAAGACATAACTTAAGTAACTCAGCAAAAGTAGGTGCACTGAATCATTTTGGAATTACTCTCTCTGCTTGGGAAGATTACTATTTACTTCATCATTCCTTTTGGGGAAACTTAAAGTCATATTTGCACTTTTTTGTTAGTTGTGGGGCTTGAACTCTGATCCTGGGCACTGTCCCTCAGATATTCAACTCAAGTTGAGCGCTCTACCACTTTAGCTACAGCATCACTTCTGGGTTTCTGGTGGTTTAATGAAGATAAGGATTTCATGGATGTTCCTGACTAAGCTGGTTTTAACCACAATCCTCTGGTCTCAACCTCCTGAATAGCTAGGATTACAAGCATGAGTCACCAGCACCCGGCTCATATTTGTGTTTAGTGCAGTTAATGACAATAGACAAAAGACAAAATACAAAGAATAGAAATCTGAACCAAATTATGTGACATTGCCGCTTTTCAGATTAATTGAGGTAGCAATAAATATGTCCTACTTTTCCATGCTGTTACATTAATGACTCATGAGCTATGGAACCCTTACATTAGCATCCTCTTCCATCTGTGTAGGTGTATTCAGTATCAGGAAATGTTCATACAGAAATACGGAAAGATGTTTTTAGACAGCAAAGGATATAAGGTATGAAAGAACAGCATAGAGGGAGATACATTTATCACACAGAGATTAAGAACTAGCCTAAGAGATTTAGAATGCTACAGGCAATGAGGAATAAGCGTAGTTGATAATTAGTTCTTCAATAACCAAAAATGATTCCCTAGAATGGTTTCTGCTATACCATAGTTACTATCATTTATTCCTTCCATCTGGAGTTATTCCTCCTCTTCTGTCACAACTATTAATTAGCCTCTGCCTTTTTGGTGCCATGACTGGCCAAAAAGGTTTCCAAATCTCACATAGACTACCCTTCTCATTGTGATTAGCAGTGACCACTCAAAAGCCTTGAATCTTTGAATTTCCAGAGTTAACCTTCACCTGACATCTAAGCACATTCTTGGCATTAATTGCCATGACCTTATGAAGAAAACTTTTTTTCAACACAGTATCCTAATATAGGTAAAGTACATGAATTAGGGACTATTGTCAGGTATCAGTATGTAAGGAGTAATTATATGTTCCAAGTATAGGTTCTTTATTTTGCATTTACTAGGTAAATTTTTGTTGTTGTTGTTGTTGTTGTTGTTGTTTTGCCAGTCCTGGGGCTTAAACTCAGGGATAGGGAATTATTCCTCAGATTTTTTTTTTCTCAAGGCTAACCCTCTACCACTTGATGCACAGCACCATTTCCAGTGTTTCTTTTTCTGTTTATTTGGTACTGAGGAATTGAATCCAGGTTTTCAGGCGTGCTAAGCAATCACCATACCTTGAAGCCACAATCCCACAGCCTTAAATGACTTTCTTAAGATGGCATTACATTTTCATTCTGTAACTATGTATCAAAATTTGGCCAGAAATTTTTGCTAGAAAAGGACATTGAACACAATACTGTGTCAAGTAAGGCTAGATGGACAATGAATAACCATCATGGTCTAGCTAGGCATAGAGGGGCTTACCTCATGGAGCTCATACAACAGACTGAGCGAGACAGCTCCTGACCCACAGCCCACCTCCAGAATGAGAGGACCACCTTGGTTCCAGCCACATGGGGACACTGGGCCACCTCCTCCAACACCCATTCAATCAGTTCCTGAGAGAGAGAAAGAGAAAGAAGTTCAGAAATACACTTAAGGCAGGTGCTAGTGGTTCAGGCCCATAACCCTAAGTACACAGGAGGCTGAGATATGAGGATCATGTTTCATAGCCAACCCGGGCAGGAACGACTGTGAGACTCTCATCTCCAAAGAACCACAAGAAAATCGGTAGTGGCCTTGTGACTCAAGTGGTAGAGTGCTAGCCTTGAGCTGAGGAGTTCGGGGACAGCCAGGCCCTGAGTTTAAGCCCCACGACTGAAAAGAAGTGGATTTCCTACCACAAGAAATTACTGAATAACACCTATTGTCCTAGGAAGCCTGACTCGGCAAGTCAGGCTGAGCTTCCTGTCATGTGGGAGTCATGTAGGTTACCCAGCTTCTCTGTGCCTCAGTTTCCACATCTGCAAAACTGAACAAAGTGAAGGATCCATTTCCTCATAGAGATACCATTAACACACACCTTTTGAGCTCTTTCCTGGTATCTTTCTGTCATATGCTCACAGAACTGCTGAGAACCGTATCTGAGGGCTGCTCCCCCTGTGCCTGGCCGTGCTCCAGAGATCTCTCTGTATTAATCCCTTGTTTCCTCACAACTGTCCCATGAGGAGATTGAAGTCCAATGGTGAGGGCCCAACCTAGAGCTTAACCTGTGGTTAAGAATCGGCTACCATGGACTGAATTTGGGACAATCTATCTAAACCAATGACTGAGTGTAGCACCACATGTCTACCATCCCAACTACAGAGGACAGGGCCTGGTGGCGCACACATGACACAGATAGGAGGACAGCGATCCAGCCCAGCCTTAGCATATATTAAGTCTCCATCTCAGAAATACCCAAGACAGAAAAGCTTGTCTTGCATGGTAGAAGACCTGACTGGCAAGCCTAAGGCATTGAGGTCAATCCCTAACATAACTAAGAACCAGAGGCCCACTACCCGAAACTCATGCCTATAATCCTAGCTACTCAGGGGGCTGTGATCTGAATGTCACAGCTCAAGATTCAAAACAGGGTTGGCCTTGACCATCAGACATCATGATGAAAAGACCCGGAGTCTGACATATGTTGCTGTGCCCCATACTAGCAGGGCTCATATCCTTACTAAGTGTTGGCCATGCTCTCTGTACTCCTGGGAAGCCACCCATTGCGGGCCACTCCCAGGTCTTCCCAAGCACCCCACTGCCAACTACCAGACCCGAGAGTACACAGCTCCAGGTAAAAGAGATCCCTTATTCTTGTACTTTAAATGTGCTGAGTCCCCTTCAAGCGTCTCACCCTTCCAGGCCCCCAGACTTCAGCGGTGAAGCCCATGCACCCCCCCTCAAAGATAGCAGATAGAAGTTACCAAAACATCCAGCCTCCTTGTTACAACCCACTTCTTCACACGCACGTGCACGCACGCACACAAACACACACACACACGTCCAGACCAGCGACAACACTCATCCATGCAGCACCTGTAATTTGCCAACTTATTACTCACTTCAGTACAGTCAGGCTGTACAAGTAGAAAGATGATCTCTCTGTCTCTCTCTCTATGTCTCTCTCTGTCTCTCTGTCTGTCTGTCTGTCTGTCTGTCTCTGTCTCTCTGTCTCTCTGTCTCTTTCATTGTCTCTCTCGGTCTCTCCCTGTCTCTTTGTCTCTCTGTCTCTCCATCTCTCTGTCTGTTTGTCTGTCTGTCTGTCTGTCTGTCTCTCTCGCTCTCTCTCTCTCTCTCTCTCTCTCTCTCTCACACACACACACACACACACACACACACACACATATAGATTCAGAGCAGTGCCTCTCCTGAGTTTGTTGGAGACCAGATGGACCGGGAGCACCAGCAGAAGCTGGCAGAGCTGGAAAATGTGATCAGCCTATGAGAACTGTTGACAGCTGGGGGAGGGGGAGATAGGCCGGGTGTACGTGTGTGTGTGTGGGGGTGTTCCTCCCAGATATTCACCTTCTGTTCTGACCCCCTGCACCCTTACCTCCCTACTGGGCTTTTCTGGGACCCTCTTCAGTTGAAAAGGGTGACCAAGCACAGAAGACAAGGGCTCACACAGCAAGGGGGTTCTATCATCTGCATCCAACACCCCCACCCCCACGAAAAGACACCAGAAGGCAGGTGTGGATGTGTTGTTCCCCTCTGACTAAAGCCACCAAGTTCCAAGCAGGGAGAGGAAGAGTGCAGATGTGCAGCTCTGTGGCTCCCACTGCTCCAAGTCAGGGGCTCCGTGGCGCCCAGTCCTCACCCAATCCTGCTTCTCCCCTTTTCCTCGGGTCAACACCCATCTCCACCTTGGGATGCATTTGGCCAGAATGCGGGGCACCAGGGAGGTGTGGGTCTGGGTGAGGAGGGGTGAAAAGGGGAATATGGGGTGGCAGGGAGGGCGTGCATGGCAGCCACTCACATGTGCTGCAGGAAGAAGTTGTTGGCAGCTGCTCTGGCGAGCAGCGATGGCAGAGGCATGGTGGACACTCAGGTCCGGAACAGAGTACAGGGTGGCCAGGACCAGATCAGAGCCCCAAGCCAGCCAGTGGTGCACTATTGCACAATTGCCTGAGGACTACAAGAGACACCACAGGTCTGAGCAGGCAGCACAAGGTTTGAAATGCTGCACCGCGGGGAAGGGTAGTAGAGGGCTGAGGCACGGGCGGGCATGTGGTGGGGCTGAGCAAGGCCTCTTCTCCAAGGCCTCAAGTCTCTTGCTCAAGACTCAGTCACCTCTACCTTCCTCAACTCCTTGTAGTGGTGTCAACCAACAGAGGGAATCCCAGTGCTACAGGGCAGAATGTAATGTGAGTGTGGCCACCATTCTTGTATCCCATTGAACAGAAAGAACCATGAAAGAATGGGGGTCTGGATCCTGTGATCCAGGCAGAATGGGTGGAGTCAAGATGACAGCAGTGCCTTGTCCAATCCAGTTGGAGACAAGAGGGAGACATGCTTTAGCGGGATGGCTGCACAGACTGTTCTGTATGTCTGTTTGTTGCCACTCTTGGACCTTCAACTCAGGATATAGGCACAGTCCATGAGCTGCTTTTGCTCAAGGCTACCCCTCTACCACTGGAGCCACACAGCTCTTTTTCTGGTTTTGTTGGCACAATTGGACAGGGGTCTCAACAACTTTCATGCCTAGGGTAACTTTCACCATGATCCTCCTGTCACAGCCTTGTAAGTATGAAGGAGGACTGCTGAGAGCCACTGGTGCCTGCCTACTCATTGGTCTTGCTGATATTCTCGGACAGATCAGTGAGTTCCCTATCCTCGGGTTTAATTGGTAGGAGCTGGAACCCACAATTTGAATCTTGGTCCTGCCACCACCAAATGGCAAAATATCCTAAGAAACTCATTCCTATCCATATGATTACCAGTGGAATGTGATGTATGTCATGATTGAATGGGCAGTTTTTGAATGATTCTAGGATAAAATTTTACACAATTACATTATGGTACACTGATCAATTTTAATGAATACTTTATGAAGCATTTAAAAATTACATTCATTAAATGGAGGCATAATGAAATACCTAAAAATTGGACGTCTCATAGTATAAAGGTGGCATTTTTTTCTGCCAGGAATGGGATGTGAACTCATGGTCTGGGTAACACTGTTGGACTGTGTGGGAAGGGGAAGCTTGCCTCCTTGAAGTCAAGAAATTCAAGTCTGTTCCTTAGGCATGAAATCAATCCCCACCACTAGAAAGCATCCTATTTGTGTACATTTTAAATATGTGATTTATGTTTACACACATATGTTGACTTCATAGTGCGTTCAGTGTAATTATTCATTTTATTTTTTTATTCATGTATTGACTATTCATTTTATTGACTATTATGACACATAGAACATTGATTACATAGGATATAGGTCTGCATATGTATTCCACTTCATACTTGACACCCAGGAGTTTCACATAAAAGGAAAACGTGTCACCATCAGCTTCTTACTCCATGATTCATTTTTTAGAATTCCTGGCATCTGAACTCACAGCCTCCGAGGCCCAATTCATGAATGGTTGAGTGTCAGCATGCCATTCTGGGGAAAATTGAGCTGACAGGCAGTTCCTAGGACCTGAGATCGAGCCCCAGTGGTTGACAAAATAAGAATAGATTGACACACAGATGGTAGTATGCTAATAAATAAATAAATATATATATTTATAAATATATATATATATATATATTTATAGAGTGCCAGAGATGTCTATCCGATATTCAGTTATATAGACTACATTCCTACCAATTCTTGGGTATTTATTATGCCTCCATGTAATTAATGTTATTGTTTTCATCCTTAACAAACTATTAAGTAAATCAATCAGGGTGCTGAAATTATTGCATTACTGTAAGCAATAGTATTCTTTTAATACTTAATAAACATTAAATAAAATCAGTTTCCTGAAATCATGCTGTCTAATTTTGTAGGAGCATCATTCACAATCAACTCATTCAACCGTAACATTGATATCATTCCACTGTTATTCCTATGGATGGGAACGAATCTCTTAGAAGCTCCTGCCATTGGTTGGTGTCAGGAGGGGGATTCAAAATCAGGGCCTACATTGCCATGTGGGTCTATGACTTCCCAAATAGTCTGCCAACCTTTAGCAATGCAAGGTGAAGTACCTTTGCAACATTGTCATTCAGACTCAGGAGGGTCATGGTGCAAAAGAAGAAAAGGTAAAAAAGCCATCTCGCTGCATTTTTTCTATGCATTTTTTTCCCACACAAGGCCGGGGGATCTAGGATCCCAGAATCAACTGTGGGTCAAGTGGCTGCACCCTACCATTGGGTGATCGAAGCTGAGGCAGAGTTGCCACGACCTGAGTTCAAACCCCTTGTTGAGCCAAAAATAATATTAAAAGAAATTAGCTCCCTGGCTTGCAATTCACCCCGTTTTTTCTGCCAGGCTTTGGATTTGAACTCAGGGTCTGGGCAAATGTGCAGCTCTGTGGAAGAAGGGGAAGCTCACCGTACTTGAAGATAAGAAAGTCAGGCTTGTACTCTAAGCCTAAATTCAAGCCTCAGCCCTGGAAAAGATACTATTTATATACATTGTAAAGACAGGATTTGTACCTATGGATGTTCAGTCCATACACATTTGGGGTGGTTGTTCCTTGTATTTTTTGTTTTCTTCATTTATTTACTGTTGATTTTACTATGATGACACCCATTCCGTTTATTACATTGATGACATGCTATCACATGGCATCTAGATTTGTAGACATGTTCTCCAGCATGCCTGAGACCCTGGACTCTCAGAGAAAAAAAATTCACACTCAGTTTCTTACAACATTATCCAATTGTTGGTTGTGCTGGGATCCGAACTCAGGGCTTAGCAGGACCAATTGGTGAAAAGTTCAAGGTGAACACACCAGCCTGTGAGCAACTAAGGATTTAGGTCATTCCCAGGATATGACATTGACCCCCAGGGTGGGCCACGGTAGTCATAAATTCATTTTTTAAACATAGGATCTACATTTATATACATGTGTGGACAGCATCTTGCCTTTGGTGTACTTCTACTTATTTTCTGTCTTATCCATGGAAGTATTCTGTATTTTACTGAGCATGGTGACAGATATAACAGTGCTTACATGGATGACAACCTATTGCCATGGCTATAGGGTTTCCTATGCATTCTCCATCATAGCTGAGACCCAGGACTTTCACCAGACAGGTGAATCGATGGGCTTCTCACATCACGATTCATCTTTTTGCAGTGTTTTGATTTGAACTCAGAGCCTTGCAGTCCCAATTGGGAAAGGGTCTAGGTAAGGACACCAGGCTATGAATAAGGAAGGAGATAGGCCATTCCCAGGACCTGACATTGAGACCCAATGAGGGGCAGATATTCATAAATTCATAATTTAAATGTTTACCTACATGTGTGGACAGCATCTTGCATTCAGTGCACTTCTTCTCCTTATTTTGTCTCTAATTCATGAGCGTATTATGTATTTTACTGAGTATGGTGACAGCTATAACTGTGCTTACATGGAAGACAACCTGTTCCCAAGGTTATAGGTTTGTCTATGCATTCCCATCCTAGTTGAGACCCGTGACTTTCACAGGAGAGGAGAGGAAAACATGTGCAATGACTGGCTTCTGACGACAGAATGACTCTTTTTTTTTGAGGGGGGGTCTGGTCATGGGGCCTGAACTCTGGGCCTCGGCGCTGTCCCTCAGCTCTTCAGCTCAAGGCTAGCGCTCTACCACGTGAGCCACAGTGCCACTTCTGGCTTTTTTTCTTTTTGCTTATGTGGTGCTGAGGAATCGAATCCAGGGCCTCATGCATGCAAGGCAAGCGCTCTACCACTGAGCCACCTTCCCAGCTCAGCTGTCAGGTGGTTCCTAGGTGCTGAGATTGAGCCCCAGGTTTGGCCAAAACAGCAATACATGGATAAGCAGAGGGTGGTATACAAATAAATATATATTGTTAAGGAATTCAAGAGCCATCTATCTATGATTAAATGACATTTACTACGTTCCTACCAAATCTTAGGTATTTATTATATTGATTATTGAAATAATATTCTTTTCATGCTTAATAGACTATTAATGAAGATCAATCAGCATCCTAGGATTATTGCATCCAATTTTAGACTAGACAAATGCATGAACTATTCTTTCAATCGGTATTCTTATGCATAGGAAAGAGTCTCTTGTGATCTCTTGCCATTGGTTGGTGTCAGGACCAGGATTCGAACCCAGGGCCTATGTTGACTTGTTGGCTTATGGCTTCCCTGATAGCCTGCCAGCCATCAGCACTGGCAGGCCAGGTCCACTTTGCAACTGTGTCATTCAGACCCACGATGGTCACTGTGCAAAGAAAAAATTGTAAAACCCCAAGCCCTCTACAGCTCCCCACTTTTTGTGCTGTTCCACTTTTTTTTCTTCCTGCAAGCCCTCTGGGCCTAGGCCCAGGATTGGCTATGGGTCCCGAGACTGCACCCCAGCCTTGGGAGATCAAAGCTGAGGCAGAGTTGCCACGACCTGAGTTCAAGCCCCGTGGTTGCTTTAATTAATTAACTACATTTTTAAAAAGAAGATTCCCTGATTTGGAATTTCTGCCAGTTTTCTTTCGTAGCCTGGGATTTAAACTCAGGGTCTTGATAAATCCGTAGCAATGTGAGGGAAGGTACACAGTTGCCACTACTTGAGTTCAAACCCCATGCCAAACCAAAAATAAATAATTAAGTCACTGCTCGGCAGGGAAATGTAGTTGTGGAGGTAGGAAATAAGGGGTGGTAGGGGGAAACAAAGGAGGAGGCAACAATGCTCCATAGGAAATGTACTCATTACTTTGCTAATGCAACTGTGAGCCCTCTGTACAACATTTTTACAATAAAAAACTTACAAAAATAATGGAGTGCTCAAGAAGCACTTTGGGGGTAAGGGAAGGAGGTCTGAATAGCTGTACAAAATTCTACACTGATATTTTTTAACTTTCAGTATGGAACTGAATAAACATAACTGCTTCCATTACAAATATTAAGTCACTGTCTCAGTACTGGGACCAGTATTTCTGCCATTGATGGGATTTGTGTTCACCATCCTGGTAACTCTTTTACACCATTTGTGAAGGCGAAACTCACTGTCTTTGAGGAAAAGAAATTCAAGCTAGAGTTCCCAGGGCCTGAATTAAGGCCCTGCAATGGAAAAAATATTTGTATACATGTGTAATATATGATATATAGGTACATATATATGTTTATTTCATATTATGATTGATTTTGTATTAATTTTATTTTTATTTTATTCATTTTGTTTATTGTATTTAGTACTATTATATACATACTATTTATTATGTTTTGTACATCTAATATAAAATTATACAAAATAATTTAGGACACTGACTCTATTATATTAATACTTATTAAGTGTTGAAACATGATACATAATTAAATGGAGGCATTTGTCATAGCCATCCCATATTTGGAGTCTATCCCCAGTATGAGCTTTATCATATTTATCTTTGGACAACTTCCTATAGGGATTTCGTTAGATGATTTATACTCAGAAGACTTTTTTTGAGAATAGGCAAGTGGAGGAATAAAATTGTAAGGTTGGGGCTGGGAATGTGGCTTAGTGGTAGAGAGCTTGCTCAGCATGCATGAAACCAGAGTTTGAATCCTCATTGCCACATACTCAGAAAAATCCAGAAGCTGTGGAATGGCTCAAGTGGTACAGTAGTAGGCTTGAGAAAAAAGAGCTCAGAGACAGTACCCAGCCCTAAGTTCAAGCCCCAGGTCTGGGGAAAGCAATAGGCCAGATTCCGGTGGCTCTCACCTGGAACGCTATCTTCTCAGGGGGCTGAGATCTGAAGACCACAGTTTGAAGCCAGCCTAGGGAAATAAAGCCTGTTAGACTCTTAACTCCAATGAACCACCAAAAGATTCTGGTTCTCTGGTGGTTTATTGAAGATAAGAGTCTCACAGACTTTCCTGCTCAGCCAGCTTAAATGACGATCTCCTGAGGAGGCTTCAAGTGGCTTTCCTCAGGGATTCACTGAAGAACCACTCCACACAAACCCTAAGTATAAATCTCGAGAGTTACTAGGGAAAAAAGGAAACATGAAAATTCTACGACTGTGTTCTAGATATTAAGGTTGGAGACTCAAAACACTCATAATTATTAGATCATTTTATAGGGAAAAGGAGTAATGCCTACAGTATGAGGATTGCTCCAGCTTTCAGTCCTCTCATCCTGAGACAGTAAATTCACAGCAGCTCAATGCTAAGTGACAGAACTGGAATGTCCTGTGGTTATTTGCTCCCAAATCCTGTGACACTCATTTCTCAATTTTGGACTCAAACCAGATGGTAAGACCAGATGGTAAGATTAAGAGAGAAAATAAACATTGGGTACTTTACTTATACATTCGAACCATTGGAATGACCCTGTTAAGAAGTCAGATTGTCAAGAGTAAAAAATGAAGAAGAAAAGAAAGAAGGTACCAGTGGCTGCTGACTGTAATCCCAGCTCCTCAGGAGGTTAAGATGTAGAGAATCTTAGTTTGAATCCAGCCAATGTAGGAAAGTTTACGGCACAGGTTTTTCTAAGAGATCACAGAAAAAACCAGAAGTGAGGCTGTCAAGCTTAATGCACTACCCTTGAGCAAAAGGAGCTCAGGGACAACGCCTAAGCTCATAGTTCAACATCAGGACCTGGCCCCTCAAAAAGAGCCTGTACTTCCATGTCTTTGTCTATGTATGGATATATTCCTGTAGGTGAAGCTCCCGAGTAACTATGATGAATGGCACCAACCTAGGAAATTTGTATTCAATATAATGAGTTCATAACACAGAGACTTCCTTCAAGACAGTGCATGTTCTGGGGCTCACCTCACTGTTCCCAGTGTAGCCTGAGAAATTCTCTGCATCTAAGGACTGCTGCAAAAAGTCTCTCTCATTGTGTGGACAAGCATACAAAAGGCCTCACTCCTGTACAACTAGGTAACAAACAACTCCAACCGGGCCAGTTAGTGAGGATGAGTGTAGGTGGACTCTGAAGGTCAGGGAAAAAGTCCTCTATGTACCCCAAGCTATCTCTCTACCCAGTGCTCTGTTTTAACAGGAAGCCTTCATTTGTGCCACCTTCCATGGCTGGCCAAATTCTGTGCACTTATCCTGCCTTTGTGAGACTATATTCTGGTGTTCAGATACAGTGCTCAGTATAATTCAGGAGTCCTTCAGGCAGAGAACTAGGGCACTGAACATAATGAAATGTTTCATTGCTGGCAAGGATGGGCCTATGTATTATACATCATTCCTGAAACCCAAGACTTTCACTTACAAGGAAAACAAGCGGGACAATTGGCTTCTTCCACCAGGATTAAGTTTTTGGCAGTTCTGTGATTTGAACTCTGGGCCTAGAAGGCCCACTTCATGAATGGGTTAATGTTAGTACACCAGTCTGATGCCACTTGAGTTGTTGGGAAAATTTGAGGACCTGAGATCAAGCCCTAGGATTGGCCAATATATAAACAGATAGATGTGTAGATTGCAGTGCGTGTATATGTGTATTTACATATGTATATGCATCTATAAATAAATTTATATATTGTTCCTATAGATAGGAATGAGTAGGTGGCAGTCCCAGGTTCGAACTCAGGGCCTAGGTTTCTGGGTTGGGCTCAAGCTTCACTGACAGCCCACCATCCTTCTGCTCTGCAAGGTCACATACAATTTTCAAGCCGAGTCATTGAGGCCCAGGATGGTAACAGTACAAAGGTAACAAAGGTAAAACTGTTGTGTTTAGTTTTTCCTCCTCTGTCTTGGTTGTTTTTTTTTGTTTTTTTGTTTTTTGGCCAGAACTGGGAGTTGAACTCAGGTCCTAGGAACCCCAGATCATCTGTGGGTGTAAAACCTGCACCCCAGACTAGGGTAATCAAGGCTGATGCAGAGTTGTGACGACCTGAGTTCAAGCCCTGTGCCTGCCCCCCAAAAATGTGAAAGTCCTGGCTAGGAATTTGGGCCATTTTATCAGCCATACCTGGGATTTGAACTCAGGGACTGGATAACTCCATTGTGCTCTGGGTGAAGTGGAAGCTAACCTCCTGGAAGAAAAAAAAATTCAGGATCAATTCCCAGGGCGTGAATTCCAGCCCCAGAAATGGAAAAAATAATATTCATATACATGTATAATGTATATCATATATATGTATTTGTATATATATTACACTTTTTACCTAGGACACAATATTTCCACAGAAAGGAAAACAGGTCAACATTGGCTTCTTACTCTACCTATTGCCTTCAGGATTGCTGAGATTTGAACTCAGGGACTGGAATGCCCAATTCATCAAGGGGTCAGTGTAAGCATAGCAGCCTCAAACAAATTCACCACCAGGCAGTTCCCAGGACCTTAATTCTAGCCCCAGGAGTGGCCAATATATAAATAGATAGGTGTGTAAATTGCTACAAATGCATATACATATCTCTATATATGTATATTCCACTGAATAAATAAATATTTACTTGCACTCTAAATGTTCTTAGAGTTCCTGAGCTATAGAAGAAGGAAAGAAACACCATTAACCCATCCTGGGTTCAAATGAAGTTCTCAGAATCCAAGCCCTAGCCCTGTTAGCAGGATGAACTCCAGTGTAACACTGAATTTGAAGGACAGAAAACAGTTGCAAAAGCCAGGCTAGGTAAGGAGACCAAGGCCTGCAGGATTAGGAGGCAGAATGTACACACTCAACAGGGACGTGAGTTGCAAAACCACTTCATTCATTCCAGGCACAGCCAGCAATGAAGGGAAACCTGAAATATTTGTTAGAGTTACACCAGGGTCATGCTTTTCTCAGCCTCTGCAAACAATGACTAATTAAGCTTCCTTCCTCAGGTGAAGGGAGCCTCAGGCTATCATTAGGTTACCAATAGAGAGCCAATTTAGTGGGGGAGAGGCGAGGATCAGAGTAGAAAATCCCTGATCTCTGATATTAGGGAGTAGTTTTTTGACTCCATCTGGCAGATATGAAGGATCTTCTTCTACCTTTGCCAGTCCATTCTCCTTCCTTCATTCTCCACATCATTAATGCAAATCCCCAGTTCAAGGAGAGGCATGGTTATTTCTCTTCTGTCTCCAAGCAGCTAAATTAGAGCCTGGCTCTGCCCTCTTGTCTCTGGGGCCTTTGGCTACCTGAAAAGTGGGAAAAAGACAGTTTTCCTCCTCTGTGGTTGTGTGAAGGCGATGCTGGTGGCCTGACACATTGCAGAAGGCCTCATTACTGGGAATTGTTCCCTTCTTTCCTGCTGATGTCCAAGACCAGATACATCTACCATTTTTCTATCTATCTATCTATCTATCTATCTATCTATCTATCTATCTATCTATCTATCTATCTATCTATCTATCTATCTATCTATCTATCTATCTATCTATCTATCTATCTATCTATCTATCTATCTATCTATCTATCTATCTATCTATCTATCTATCTATCTACCTACCTACCTATCTATCTATCTAACTATCTATCTATCTATCTATCTATCTATCTATCTATCTATCTATCTATCTATCTATCTATCTATCTATCTATCTATCTCTCTCTCTCTCTCTCTCTCTATCTATCTATCTATTTATCTATCTATCTATCTATCTATCTAATCTATCTATGTATCTATGTAACTATGTATCTATCTACTTATCTATCCATCTATCTATCTAGGTATGTATGTATATATGTATGTATGTATGGATGGATGGATGGATGAATCTATCTATCTATCTATCTATCTATCTATCTATCTATCTATCTATCTATCTATCTATCTATCTATCTATCTATCTATCTATCTATCTATCTATCTATCTATCTATCTATCTATCTGTGTATCTGTGTATCTGTGTATCTGTGTATCTGTGTATCTGTGTATCTGTGTATCTATCTATCTATCTGTCTATCTATCTATCTATCTATCTATCTATCTATCTATCTATCTATCTATCTATCTATCTATCTATCTATCTATCTATCTATCTATCTATCTATCTATCTATCTATCTATCTATCTATCTATCTATCTATCTATCTATCTATCTATCTATCTATCTATCTATCTATCTGCCTATCTATCTATCTATCTGCCTACCTACCTACCCACCTACCTAACAACCTACTTACCTACCACCTTAGCTATCTCTTTGATAATTCTTGGGCTGAAGTCAAGGCCTGAGCACTGTCTCTAACACTCTACTACTTGAGCCACAGGACCAATTCTGGCTTTTATCTGTGTATGTGCTACTGAGGAATCGAACCCAGGACTTCTTGCATGCTAGGCAAACATTCTCTCACTAATCCACATTCCCTGCCCCCTCATCTTTTTTCTTAAAGTTAGTTTTACATAAGTATGTTAGCATTTTACATCGCCAGGTGTATTTTTGGAACACAGGTTATTCCTATGAACCCCGATCTATTCTTCCCCTGCCTGATTTGTGACAGTTCCTGCATTGGCCTCATAATAAAATGTAAATAAAGGCTGCTGAGAGCTTTAGAGTGCATCATATAAGGACACAGGCCTGGAATCTGAGAAGAGAAAAACGATGGGGCTGAAATGAACAGAATGATGCAGTATGCGCAATGAGCATATCTGAAAAATAAATCAGTAAATAAAAGCAGAAGCATTGCATACAGCCTGTTTGTACTCAGGGAGGTAATATACACTTGTAAGTAGGGCATTAATACATAAACTTGGACTTTGCTTTTTGAAATTTTTTTGGTAGCCATCCCATGGCTTAAACTCTGTGTGATACCTTCCTCAGCTGTTTTGCTCAAGGCTGAGGCTCTACCACTGCCACAACTCCACTGCCAGCCATCAGGTCGTTCACTGAACATAAGCGCCTCCCAGGCTTTCCTGCCTGTTCTGGCCTGTATCTCTTATTTGGCCTTCTCTTTCAAAGCTGAAGCTCTACCCTCTAGACCACTGCTCCACTTCTGGTTTTCTGGTGGTTTATTGGAGACAAGAGTCCCACAGACTTTCCTGCTAGGGCTGGCTTTCAATCATGATCTCCTGAGGAGGCTTCAAGTGGTTTTCCTCAGGGATTCACCTAGGAGCCACTCCACACAAATCTTTCATCTAAATCTCGAGAGGTATTAGAGAAAAATGGAAACAGGAAGATGCTTCTAGTGTGTTCTAGATACTTAAGGTTGGAGACACAAAACACATAATTATTAGATCACTTTCTAGGCAAAAGTAGCAATGCAGACAGTATGAGCATCGTTCTAGCTTTCGGTCCTCATACCCTGAGACAGTAAATTAACTGCATCTCAATGCTAAGTGACAGAACTGGCATGTCTTGTGGACATGCTCATAAATCTTGTGACACTCAATTCTCACTTTTGGTTTCAAACCTGTGACCAGAGGGGATGATGAGTAGAGAAAATCCTTCTCAGAGAATGTAGCTATAAAGAACAATGGGTAGTTGACTTATAAGTCTAAACCATTGGAATGACCCTATTAAGATGTCAGATTGTCCAGATTACAAAACGAAGAAGAAAAGAAAGAAGGTGCCAGTGTCTGCTGACTGTAATCCGTGCTTCTCAGGAGGCTAAGATGTAGAGAATCTGAGTTTGAATCCAGCCAGCATGGGAAAGTCCATGGCACTATTATTTCATAGAGATCACAGAAAAACTTAGAAGTGGGGTTGTGACTCCAACTTAATGCACTACCCTTGAGCAAAAGGAGCTCAGGTACATGGCCTAGGCTCATAGTTCAAACCTTGGACCTGCCCCCTCAAAAAGAACCTGCACCTCCATGTCTTTGTGTATGTATAGATACATTCCTATAAGTGAAGCTCCTGTGTAGCTATGATAAATGGCACCAAGATAGGAAATTTGTATTCAATACAATGAGTTCATAACACAGAGATTGCTTTTATGACATTACATATTCCAGGGCTCCCCTCACTGCTCCTATTGTAGCCTGAGGGTTTCTCTGCATCCCAGGCCAGCTGGAAGAAGTCTTTTTCATTGTCTGGACAGGCACACAGAAGGCCTCACTCCTGTAGAGCTGTGTATCAAAAAACTCCATCTGGGCCAATTAGTGAGGAGGAGTGTGGGCGGGCTCTGAAGATCAGGAGAAAAAGTCCTCTTTGTACAACAAGCTATCTCTCTTCCCAGTGCTCTTTTTTGACAGGAAGCCTTCATTTGTACCAACTCCCATGGCAGGCAAAATTCTGTGCACTCATCTTGCCTTTGTGAGACTATATTCCAGGGCTCAGATACAGTGCTCAATATAATTCAAGAGTCCTTCTGGCAGACAACTAGGGCACTGAACCTAATGAAATATTCCATTGTGGGCAATGATGGGCCGATGATGCCTTTTCTAGTTTTCTGGAAGCTTTGGAAATCCAAGCACATGTTGGATATCACAAAGCTTCCAGTCATCTAGGGCTGGTAAAGCTCATCAGATTTTGAAACCTTTGACCTCTCCTAGTTGGGCCCTGGGTGACTAGGTTTTAGGGTTGAACACAGGGCCTGGGTGCTGGCAATGAGCTCAGAACAGAAGTCTAGTGCTTTACCATTTTGTGTCACAGTTTCACTTCTGCTTTCTCTCTCTCTCTCTCTCTCTCTCTCTCTCTCTCTCTCTCTCTGTATGCATAATATAGTCCTGGAGCTTGAACTCAGGACATGAGCACTGTACCTAGTTTCCTAGTTTCTCTTCTACAAGGATTGCCCTTTCCTACTTGAACCACAGAGCCACTTCAGGCTTTTCCCTAGTGATGTGGTCCTGAGAAATCAAGGCCAGGGTTTCATATATGCAAAGCACTATACCCCTAAGGCACATTCCCAGCCCTCTACTTCAGTTTGTTAGTGTGTATCTATTTTTTTTTTATTATTGCCGGTTGTAGGAGTAGAAAGCTGGGCCTCGGGCTGTCTCTGAGCTCTTCAGCTCAAATCTTGTTGTTCTACCACTTGAGCCACAGAGCCACTTCTGGTTTTCTTGCGGTTCATTGGAGCTAAGTGTCTCAAGGACTTTCTTTCCCAGGCTAGCTTTGAGCCATGATCCTCAGATCCCATCCTCCTGAGTAGCTAGGATGATCAGCATGAGCCACAAGCACCTAGCTATCACTTCAGGTTTCTTAGTGGTGAATTGGAGACAATAGTCTCATGGGACATTTTGTGTCTGAGATAGTTTGGAACCCAGATCCTCAGATCTCAGCTTCCTGAGAAGGCAGGATGACAGACCTCTGCTATAGAACACTAGACCATGACACTCTGTTCCAAGAGGTTCCTTGGCTCCACGTGGTGAAGTGCTATCCGTGAGCCCAAGAGTTAAGGGTCAGTGCTTAGGCCCTGAGTTCAAGGTTCATGACTGAGAAAAACAAAACAAAACAAAACAATTTTCTGCAGCAGACACCTCACTAGTCTTCAGTAATACATAATTTTGTCCCTCCCATGGGGACATATCTGATTGTCAATATTCTTATCTGCATAATCATCTCAGTTGTGGAGTTCTTACAAGGAAAAGGTGAAAGAATGCACCCTTTGATGGACAAAACATATAACACTCTTTTTTTTTATTCTGTCGTGAGGTTTGAATTCTTGGCCTGAGCTCTGTCACTCAGCTCTTAAGCTCAAAGCTAGTGTTCTACAATTTTAGCTACTGCACCACTTCTGGTTTTCTTGGGGTTTATTGGAGATAAGGTTTTCACCAACTTTCCTGCCCGGGCTGGCTTTGAACTGCGATCCTCAGATCTCAGCCTCCTGAGTAGCTAGGATGACATGCATGAGCCACCGGTGCCTGGCTCCACATAACCCTCTTTACAGGGTTCAGCACACAGCATCTTGTGAAAGACTCAGCACCCAGCACCCAATGCAGGACTCAACACACTGAAGCCGGTGAAGGACTCAGCACATTACATCCTGTGCAGGATTCAGCACACAGCACCCCGTGAGGGACTCAGAACCCCAGGAAGGACTCATCACATAGCTGTATCCCATAAGCTGTCATTAGTATTAGGGTGCTTTCATCAGTATCACGATTCTTTCAGAAACACATCACAAACTGCACAAAGTTCACATCTAATAATTTAGAGGGGTGTTTTTTTGGGGGGGAGTCACCCAAAGGGATTGCACTAAAATGTTGGGGGTACTATCCTAAGATCTTTTGCTCAAGGCTAGAGCTCTACCATTTTGAGCCACAGCTCAGAGTTTCATAGACATCCTGCCAGGGCTGGGTTTTAAACCCACCAGTGTCAGGTCTCAGCCCTCAAGTATCTTGGATGACAGGGGTGAGCAAGCCACCAGCATCTGGTTCCATGGCGCTTGGTTGCAGTGGTATACATCTGGGTATTCAGATTAGATTGCAGCTGTCAGCACCAGACACCCAGCTTGCTCTGTGATGAGGTATTTGAAGTCCTATTCTTATATAGTTGCAGTCACAACATTCAATCTTTTTTGGTGCCCGTCCTGGGTCTTGAGTAAGGCTCTACACACAGTCCCTAAGATTTTATGCTCAAAGCTAGTGCTCTACTGCTTGAGCAACAGCACAACTTCCGGATTTTTATGTGCATGTGGTAGTGAGGAATCAAATCCAGGGCTTTGTATGTGCTAGCCATCACTATATAGGACTGAGCCACAGGAGTGACATTTATAAACAGATAAATATGTAGATTGGCATATATATGTAGATGCATAAATATATGTATATGTATAAAACAAAAGAAAGATGACTGTATATTATGAAATTACATAAATTGTATTACTGCCAATTATTGAAAAATTATTCCTTCGACTTTTAAGTATCATGGTTGAATACATAATAAAGTATTAATTGAAAATTAGTCAATGTACTATATGTATATAGTCACTGTGTATAATTTTATACTATATTCATACACTAACTACTAACTTAATTGTTACTTTTATAACATTTATATGGATGTATATTGGAATGCGTTTCTTAGAATCTCCTGCCAATCATTAGTGGCAGTCCCAGGATTTGACCTCCAGGCTTAAGTTGAGGTTTCAGCTATGGCTACCATAATAGCCAGCCAAACATCAGCATGTAAGGTCATGTACACTTTCTGGGCCTTGTCAATTAGACCCAGGATGGTCACAATGCAAAGCGAAAAAATGTAAAACCACCTTCTGGAACTTCTCCTTTTTATCCTTCTCCTTTTTATTTTTATTTTTTGCTAACCCCGAGATTTGAACTTGGGTCCTAGGATCCCAAGGTCAGCTGTGGCAGAGATGCCAAGACCTGAGTTCAAGCCCCATGTTTGGCCAAAAAACATAATAAAATAAAGCCCTGGCTTGGATTTTTTTTGGAATTTTTTGGAATTTTTCTGGCTGGCATGGGATTTGAACTCAGGGTCTGGGCAAATCTGTGGCATTGTGGGTGAAGGGGAAGCTCTCGGTCCTTGAAGACAAGAAATTCAGACCAGTTCCCAGGGCCTGAATTGAAGCCCCAGCACTGGAAAAAATGATATTCATATATGATCACTGTTTACATACATGGGTTTAGTCAGTATGACATTTATTACCCTTATTTATTTATTATTATTACACATATAACATTTCATTTATTACATCCTATCACACAGGATATATTTGCATATGGATTATACATCATACTGAGACCCAGGAATTTTTTTCAAGAAAAAAATGTGTCGAAAGTGGTTTCTTACTCCATGAATAAATTTTTGGCGATGCTGGGATTTCAACTCACAGCCTACAATGGCCAATCCATAAATGGGGTCAAAGTCTTAGCACACCAACCTCTGGCAAACTGAGCTGCCAGGAAGTTCTAAGGACCTGTGATCAAGCCAAAGTAGTGCCCTATATATATATATATATTGATAGATGTGTAGAAAGCTATATATATATATCCACACACACACACACACACACATATATATATATATATATATATATATATATATACATATATATATATATATATATACAGAGAGAGAGAATGTGAGGATATCATTAAATTATATAAATACACTTACCAATTATTAGTTATTAAATTATGTCTCCATTTAATGAAGTATCATGACTGAATTCTTACAAAAATTTTAATAAAAATTAGTCAATATCCTTCCATTAGGGGAATCATACGATGGTGCTAGAATGGAAGCTATAAATCCAATAATTTTTGTGTGGCATTCTAAAATAGAATCATGAATTAACTGCAAAATTAATTATTATTTTGATAGCATTCCATTAGCATTCACATAAATAGGAACTAGTCTGTCAGGATCTCTCTCCATTTGTGGGTGGTAGTCCTGGCATTCGAACTCCAACACTAGGTAGTTTACCTCCAATGAAAACCATTGGAATAATACTGTGAAGATTTCAGATTGTCACGTTGAAAAAAAAGAACAACAAGAAGAAAAGAAAGCCAGGTGTCAGTGGTTCCTGCCTGTAATACTAGCTCCTCAGGAGGCTGAGATGTATAGAATGCCAATTTAAATTCAGCTTATTTCTAAGAGATCCCAGGAAAATATCCCCATGTGTTGGAGCTGTGGCTAAAGGGCAGAGGACTACCCTTGAGCAAGTGGAGATCAGGGATAGGGCCTAGGCTCATATTTCAACCTCAGACCTGCCAAAGAAAAAAAAGAAGGCAATAACTCCATGTCTCTGAGTATGTATGGATGATCTATGGATGTCACAAAGGATTTACAATATAATCAATGTGACATCACATTGTCATTATGACATCAGCTCATTGTGACATCACAAATATGTAATGACATCATACCAGAATGATATCACATTGTCATTGTGACATCATATATACATTATGAATGCCTATTATTCGATTTCATTATATTTTAAATGTGGCATGTGGGTTCATATCAAAAACATTTTGACTTCATAATCATTGTGACATCATAATTTCTTTGTGATGTAACATTGCCATTGTGATACCTCTAAACATCTGTAACAACTCAAACATGACCTCTCCTCATGTTTTGTGACATGTTGCCACTGTGTTATGTTAGGCTCATTGAGAGCTCAATCTCTTTTTGACATATTATTTCAGGTGTGATATGAAATATTAGCACTATGCTGTGACATCATGAAAATTGTGACATCACACTACTAGATTTAATTACCATTGTGTCACATTGTCACATCACAAATCTGCTCTGACTTCATCACATTTGTGCCAGCAAATGCTTTGGAATCGTCACAAGTCCATTCTAAATTTATATACTCATTGTGAGTTAATGAACATTGAGGTCTGGACTGCCATTGTCACATCACCAATCTACTGCGACATCACAAAACTATTTTGAACTCATCTCTATTATGGCATCACCAACTAATTGTGATATAACAACACTATTATGACATTATAATTTGACATCATATTGCAATTGTGATATTACATACTTTCACAAACCTATTATGATCTCATTACATCTTAGAAAATTCATGGCCTTTGGGATATCAAGCCCCTTCTGTGAATTGTATCATAGTGAATTTCTAGCAATTGAAATATGAAATAAGATGTCACATTACAAACTAGTTTGGACATCATTAACTCATTTTTATATCAATAATTATATCATTTTTATATCATTAACACTTTGACAACCGAAACCTGTTAGCAACTTTAGCACTTTTAACAAAAAAACGGCCTTTGCATCATTATACTTCATTTGTGTATGTTGAGACTTCACTCTCATATCCTCATCATAAATTAATGGCAATTAAATTCTGACATGCCATTGTGACATCATAAACCCTCCATGACATCATTACCAGTGTGAAATCCGACTGTTGTTATGACACCATCAGCTCATTGTGACATCACCAAGCTACAGTAACATCATAGCATTATGACATCACATTGCCATTTTGCTGTCATAGACACATTGTAAATGTGTATCCTGTGATTTCATTCTTTTTCAAATGTGGCATTATTAGTTGATATCAGAAACACATTGTTACCTCATAACCATTGTAACATTACAAACTCTGTGTCACGTCATAACCAGTGTGACATCACAATGTTGTTATAACACCTTTAGCTTATGACATTATAGCACTTGCCATTATGTCATTGTGACATCATAGTCACATTATGAATGCCTAATCATTGTATTTGAAATGTGGCATGTGGGTTGATATCAGAAACTCATTGTGATGTCATAAACATTGTCACATCAAAATCCCTTTGTGACATCAATTTGGCAATGTGACATCACAATGGCAATGTAATGCTACTAAGACATAGTGATATCACAATGGTCATGAACTCACAATGGGTTTCTGATATCAACCGACATGCCACATTAAAAATAGAATGAAAAACTTAATAGGCAAGCACAACCTGTGTATGACATCAGAATGACAATGTGATGTTACAATGCTATGATGTCATTGTAGTTTTACATGTCAAAATGAGCTGATGGTGTCATAATGGCAACATGATGTCACAATTATGATGAAGTCAGAAAGGATTTGTTAAGTTTCAATGGTATGTCTGGTTGTCATTAGTTCCCCATAAGTATATTGATACAAAAAAGGTTCTGTGAGGTCACAGAGGCCATGTATGTTTTAAAGGTGGTAAGAGGTCTTAATTGGAATGGCACAATGTGATTCATAATGTCAAAATGGAAATGACATGTGCCATTGTGTTTTTGATGTCACCGTGGTGGTGATGAGATCACTACGGTTTTGTGATGTCACAGTTTGTTTGTAATATCAGAATGATATATCCAATTTCAATTACTTAGAATTCAATATGAGGATACCAGGAGATAGAAGAAGCTTCATAGTATGAGGTCATATTATGAGAAAACCCAATGGGACAGTGATTTCACAAACAAAATATGATGTCTCAACATCTTATTATAATAATGTTTTGATGTCACAATTGGTGACGCCATACTGATGAGGTGGTCGTAATAGATTGGAGATGTCCCAAGGGGTTCATGATGTCACAAAGGCATATGGGATCTCAGTTGTCATTAACTCACCATGAGTATATGAGTTTGGGAAGGGATTCTGATGTCACTAATGTATATGTAGTCAAAAAGGTGAAGAACTAAAAGATCTGAGATGTCACAAAGTGACACAAAGGTTATGATGTCCAGCAGTGTGATATCAATATGTTACACTGGATTTTAGATATCTCATGTCATATCTGAAATATGAGGTCAAACACAGATTTTTCTACTCACAAAAAAAGGGCCTAAGATATCACAATAGCATGTCACAAAAGTTATGAGGACAGGAGAGGTATTTGATGGCACAGTGAGTTAGTGATATAACAAAGGCAATGTGCTGTGACAAAGAGATTTTGATGTCACAAAGGTTATGAGTTCACAGTGATTTCTTGATATCAGCCCACATGGCACATTTGAAATAGAACAAAATCAAAGAATAGGCATTCACAATGGGTCTATGACATCAAAATGACAAAGTGATGTCAAGACAGCAATGTTTGATAGGATATGAACTCATTACCTTGTGCATATAACTGTAATCCCTCTGTACACTATACTTATAATAAAAGACACAGAATTTTAAAAAGGAGAAAAATGGTATGGTGTCATTTGGGTTTGGTGATGTCACAATGAGATGATGGTGTTATGATGACAATGTGATTTCACAGTCATAATTATTGCAGAAAGTATTTGTGATGATACAATACTATGTGTGATCACAATTTTCATTAGTTCACTATGAGGATATGGCTACACAAAGGTCTGTGATGCCACAGAAGTTATGTGTTTCTTTAAAGGTGATAAGAGCTCACATAGCTTTGTGATGTCACAATGTGATTGTTAAAGCACAACAGCAATGTGATGTCACAATGGGGTTGGGATGTCACAGTGGTGATGAGGTCAAAATGAGTTTGTGTTGTCAATATGAGTTTGTAATATCACCATGACATGTCCAATTTTAATTTCTACTAGTTCACAATGAGGTTACAGTTTCAAAGAAAGAATCTTAACCTCCAAAGACCATGAATTTTTAGTCATAACTTGTATGATATGCAAATATTAGGATATTTTAGTCCTTCAGTACGCTTAGAATCTGTTTTCAAACTCATAATAATTCAAGTATGACATATGATATCTATCTTAAATTGACTTACATAATGACCATTGTGACATCATATTGATAGACATCAAGACCAAGACCATGGTGTCACATTGTGAACTCACAAATCTGTTAGGACTTCATCACATTTGTGCCAACACATGACATTGGAGACAACACAGTCCCTTTGTGAACTCATATCTTCATTGTGAATTAATGACATTTGAGATCCAGCATACCATTGTGATATTTCCAACCTGTTGTGACACAAACAAGACCACACTAAAGCTACCAGCACGACTATGCTTATTGCATCATTATTTACCATATCTAAGATACGGAACCAACCCAGATGCCCCTCAGTAGATGAATTGATCAGGAAAATGTGGAATTCTATGCCTTCATCAGAAAGAATGACATTGACATTGTCCCATTTGTTAGGACATAGAAAGGCTTGGAAAAATTTATATTAAGTGAAGTAAGCCAGGCCCAAAGGAACATAGGTCCCATGGTTTCCCTTATTTGCAATAACGAGTATATGTCTGAGTCAAGCAGAAAAGGTCAGATAAGTTGATGTTACTGGAATGAACCCTAAGATAAGTATTCAAATTTTTTTTCCTTTCATGAAATTTTTTCTATCATATTTATAAGATGATTTCTATGTTGCTTTGTATGTCCCTCCCCCACAGTATAACCCATACTTTCACTGTATTTGATGTGGGTATAGTTTGTGGAGGGGAAGGGAAAAAAATAACAAATCCTTTAACTAGGGATAAAGGAGGACCCATTGCAACAATGAGATGTACAAGTCATTTTGTCGAAAAAGAAACTTAAAAACTTTGGTGGGGGGTTGGAGGAGGATTGGGTGGGGAGAGGGGAGGAGAATGGGAAGAGTTGGGAAGGGGAAACAACCAGGAGACAATAATGCTTGATAAGAAATGTACTCGTTATCTTGCCCATGTAATTTTAACTTCTCTGTACGGTATTCTCACAATAAAAAAAAAAAAAACAAGACATCACAAACCCCCTCCCAAAAAAATTGTGACAGCACAAACTTATTATAGTAGAAACACATTGTGATCTAATAGCCATTGTGGTAGCACAATCTCTTTGTGACCCCACATTTCCATAGTGATATCACTAACCCACTGTGAAATTCCAATCCTCTCATACCCAATCCAGGTATGAAATGTGATACCCAAATACAGTGTGACATTTAGATCATAGTGACATCACACTGAAAGATGTTAAGAGCATTTTGTCACATTCTGACAACACACACCTGTTAGGACTTCATCACTTTTGTGACAACGCATGTCTTTGGAGATACCAGAGTCCCTTTATGAGCTCATATACATATTGTGAGTTAATGACAATTGAGATCACATGTGTCATTTTGATATCACCAACCCATTTTGACATCACACACCTCTTGTAAACATCACTAGTGTGGCATCACCAATTGTGATATCAAAACCTTATGAAGTTATCATATTGCAACATCACATTGCCATTATTATATCCCTGTTCCATTGTGTTTTCTAAAACCTAGTATGTCTTCATAGTATTTTAGAAAATTCATGGCCTTTTATACTTCAGTCTTCTGTGAACTCATATCCTCATTATATAATAGTAGCAACTGAAATTGGACATGTGATTATAAGATGTGTCTTCACAAAACTATTTGATTTCATTACCAATTTGACATCCAAACCCATTGAGAACTTTCATTGCCATTTGACATCACTATCACATTTTGACATCCCAAACCTATTAGGACCTCTTAGCACCTTTGAAGAAAACATGGCCTTTGTGACATCACAGTCCCCTAGTGTAACTATACCCTCATTATGAACTTCCAATTGGTATCAGACATGCCATTGTAATATCACGAACCCTTTGTGGCATCACCAGTGTGACATAACATTTTCATTATGACAGTGTCAACTACTTTTGACATCACAAAAGTACAATGACAAGATAGCATTATGAGATCACATTGTCATTGTGATGTTACAGATAGATGTGAATGCCTTTTTTTAATTGTTGTTTTTTTTTTTTTTTTCCGGTTGTGGGGTTTGAACTCTGTGCTTGGTTGCTGTCATTGCTCTTCTGCTCTAGGTGAGCACTCTATCGCTTGAGCCACAGCACCACTTCTGGTTTTCTAGTCGTTTTTTTTTTTTAATTTTATTTTATTTTATTTGAGAACATACTGTACAGAGGGGTTACAATTACATGGGCAGGATAATGCATACATTTCTTACCAAACATTGCAGCCTCCTCCTTTGTTTTCTAGTCGTTTTTATTGGAGGTGAGTCTCATGAACTTTCCTGCCTGAGCTGGCTTTGAACTATGATCCTCAGATCTCAGCTTCCTGAGTAGCTAGGATTACAGGTGTGAGCCACCAGTGCAAGGCTATTTCATTCTATTTCAAATTTGACTTGTGTGTTGATATCAGAAACATAATGTGACCTCATAACCATTGTAACATCATAAATCAGCATTGACATCAAATTGTCATTATGACACCATCAGCTCATTGTGACATCACCAAACGACAATGGCATCATAGCAGTATAAATCACAGTGACATTGTTACATCAGAGACATAACAGCATAAAGGACTATTGTATGAATTCATTCTATTTCAGAAACCCATTTTGATAATATAACCATTGTGATATCACAATACATTGTGACATCACATTGCCATTGTGATATCATTATCCTGCTGTGCCATAACAAACCAGTCCTGTCCTTATAAGTTTTATGCCATGCTGCCCTCATTATATATTAGGCCCTTTGTGAGCTCATAATCTGCTTTCAATCTCATATTTCTGGTATGACATATGATATCAGAAATCCCCTGTGACATCATATTGCCAGATTTCATGAATAGTGTGTCACATTGTGACATCACAAAACAGTTAGTGAGTTCCGGGAAGATGGCTGAGGAGAAGCTGGAATCTGAACAAGCTCTTGCATAGAAAACAGTTTCAGAGTTCCAGTGAACAGTCTCAAGCCAGAGAATCACACCAAGTGTGCCATCACAGGACAGAGAGTTAGTCAAGAGAGGGGAAGCCAAGCAGACACATCTGAGCACCTGCCAGCAGCTGCTGCGGCGGCGGCAGGGTCGCGGCAGCTACCACCGCCGCAGGGGCACACCTGAGACACAGTCCGGGACGAAGGAGCCAAATGCAGCGGACGAGCGGATTCTAATCAACACCAGCAAGAACAGACAAGGAGCGGACAACTTCATCCTGCACTTTGCAGACCAGAGACGACCCGGGATCCAAGACTCGGCGTGAGTAGAAGCCCGACTTCCTCACTCCTTCTCAGAAAGCAGAGGAGGGAAGGCCACCCCTCCCCCCCCCAGCACCGGTGATCTCCATCTTGGATACCGACAAACCTCGGAGGAGCGGCTAGCTCCAGCTCAGGCCTTGGAATAAAACGAGTCATTTAGCAGGTCACAAGAACTTAACGGCGAAGTGACCTCACAGACTCAGTTCCATCCAGGGAAAAGTCACCCAGCTCAGGCGCCAGCCATTGGAGTGGCTCTCCTCACTGGGTAACCAGAGCCAAAGGCTGCCCCTCCCTCTAGCAGCCACCACAATCAATTGAAAAACAGAAACCCTGAGAATGGCTCCAGGCTGGGTGCTGTGAGTTTTTTTCACAAAATAGCCCCAGGGAAAAGCTACTGTTTGTTGAAAGGCCTCAACTCTACCCAGAACCTAGCCTCATCACTGCATCCCCCTCTTTGTGATTCTCAAAGCAGATCACCTCCCAGTAAACTAACCTGGGAGGGGGATCTCAAAATCTTGGGTAAAGCAGAGCATTTTTCTGCCTGTTCCAACAAACTGACTTAAGAAACCAATCAAGCCACAGGACCTCAAGCTGACCAGAGACTCCAACCAGACTCTGGTTACAGACAAAAGGGAGATACAGGACTCTTCCCAACCCTCCCCCCCAAAAAAAATCAAAGAACTTTTTTTTTCTTCTTCTTCTTTTCTTTTTTTCTTTTTTTTGTTTTGTTTTATTTTCGTTTTTTGTTACCTTATATAAATAAAAAAATTTTTTGCTTTTCTAAAACTTTCATTAATCTTTAATTTTTGCCTCTTCTGAAAAAATAATTGTTTTCCATTAACTTTTTTTTTTTTCTCCTCTTATAATTTTTATTTTAGGAATATGTGAATGTGTGTTTTCCTTTCTTTTCTTGTCTTCTTTCTCTTTTTCTTTCATCCTTAATTATCTTTTTGTTTTTTGTCTAGCTCTACTGAACTTCTGATCTTTTCTTCTCACATTCCTATCCTTTCCATCTTTTCCTCTTTGTTCTTCTTTATGTGACTTAACTCTTGTGCTGCACATCCTCAGATAAACCCATAGTTAACCAGTAGACCCTATCCCCCATTGTGTACACACTTAATCCACAAACTTATTACTCAATTCAAAACCTGTGAGACTTAAATTCATTAGTAGCAGTACTACCTCTTTATACCTATAAAATATTTTAAGAATTTTTTTTAAAGTTTTTCACATCTCCTCTATGTCCCTCCCTTTCTCTCAACATATTCATATTCCTCTATAAATAGATGGTCTTTTAATCTCTAAAATAACATTCATTTTTACGTTTCTATTTTTTTTCTGGTCTCTTTTCATTCCCCTTTCCCTTTCTTCTTTTTCTCTCTCTCTCTACTTGCATCCTACCCAACCTATTTCCTGCATTGTGATTAGGACATAGTTAACTCTCCCTGTGCCTCCCCACACCAATCTATTCCTATTTTTTACCCACATCTCTCCCTAACGCTAATAATATCTGGTTTTCCAAATTCTTCTCTGCGGTTCGAAGCCTTTTAACATATAGTTGTTTGATGTCGAATAGATGTATCTGTTGAACTAGATTGTATCTGTAGACTATTGACTGTACAAATGCAAACTTTGGTTGATGGTTGCCTTAAGATAGTGTTCTAGCACAAAACTGGTGCTATCTTCATCTCAAATGGGCAGAGTAAGCCGGAAAAACACAAGAAAAATGGCAAATTCGGGTATCTCAATTCCCAATCTTGATAATCAGGGGTTAGAACAGATAATGAATAATCCAGAGGAGAGTTCCCAAACAGCTCTACAAACACTGGTGGCAAACATGATAAATGAAAAGTTTGACAATGTACAAAGGACTCTGTATGAGCGTGACAGGGAGAGAGAGGAGGCATCCCAGAAGTTTATACAGGAATATCATAAGCGTGAGGAAGCTACTCAAAAACTGATACAGGATTTGCGTGAACAACTTGAGAATACTCAAAGAGAAAGGGAGGAATGGCGTGAGCAGGCTGAGAACACTCAAAGAGATCTGCAGGAATCCCACGAACGGGAGGAAGCTAATCAAAGTGTAATACAGGAATTGAGAGACCAGGTAGAGAACACACAAAGATCACTAAAGGCATTCATGGAATCCATTAGAAAGAGTTGAAGGAAGTCAGGGAGACCACAAAGGGAATGCTGAATGGAACCCAACAGAAGGAATGGGAGCCCAAAGAAACCATAACCAATCAACTAAGCGATTTGAGGACAAACACTGAACACCAAATTAAGGAAGTAAAGAAATTCATACAAGACCTGAAACAGAGCTTCACCAAAGAACTTGAAGCCATCAAAGCTGACCAACTAGAAGGAAAAGAGATAAAAAACAAAGTAGAGAGTCTTGACAGCAGGTTAGACCATGCAGAAGATCGAATCTCAGGGATTGAAGACAGCCTAGATATTATAGAGAAAGAACATACAACCATCCAAGACAAGTCCAAGAAATATGATAGATCTATCCAACACTTGGAAAACACCATCAGAAGGTGTATTATAAGGATAATGGGTGTAGAGGAGCACCTAGAAACAGAAGTTAATGGTCTAGGAAATTTGTTTAACACGATCCTAGCAGAGAACTTCCCAAACATGCAAAAAGATAGGCCTGTCCAGATACAAGAAGCCTTTAGAACCCCAAATAGACCAGACAAGAATAGGACATCCCACCGCCACATTATAATCCACACAGGATCAACTCAGAACAAGGAAAAGATCCTTAAAGCTGTCAGAGACAAAAGGGTAATCACTTATAAAGGGAAACCAATTAGAATCACCTCAGATTTCTCAGCAGAGACAATCAAAGCAAGAAGAGCCTGGAATGATGTATGCCATGCCCTAAAAACAAACAACTATCAACCAAGAATACTGTACCCAGCTAAACTCTCCTTCATAACTGAAGGCCAAATAAAAACCTTCCATAGCAAAGAAAAATTGAAACAATACATCTCCACCAAACCAACCCTACAAAAGATTCTTAAAGATGTCCTACACATAGAAAACCAACAAGACCGCAATAAAGGCCAAGAAACTGCACCCAAACTGAGAATCCAAGAACCATAGGAAGAACCCAGTTTTCGCAGCCCCCAAGAAGGTAGATAACATGGCAGGAACTCCCAAATACCTCTCAGTCCTATCTCTTAATGTTAACGGACTGAACTCACCAATTAAGCGACATAGACTGTCTAGTTGGATTAAAAAACAAGACCCTTCTATCTGCTGCCTGCAAGAGTCACATCTTGCCCTTAAAAACAAACACATTTTCAATGTTGAAGGCTGGAACAAAATCTACCAAGCAAACGGACTGCATAAACAGGCAGGAGTTGCAATCCTAATATCAGATAAAATAGACTTCAAATTAAAATTCGTGAAAAGAGATAAAGAAGGTCGCTACATACTAATTAAAGGATCTCTCCTTCAGGAGGATATTACAATTCTAAATATCTATTCACCAAACAATGGATCACCCAAATTTATCAAAGAAACACTACTTTAACTCAAATCCCATATAGATCCAAAGACATTAATTGTTGGGGATTTTAACACACTACTCTCCCCACTAGATAGATCAACTCGGCAAAAACTCAACAGAGAAACCGCAGATCTAAACAGCTGCATAGATCAACTAGACTTAACAGACATTTACCAAACCTTTCACCCAGCAGCATCAGAATACACGTTTTTCTCAGCAGCACATGGAACGTTTTCTAAAATAGACCACATTTTAGGCCACAAAGCAAACTTTTCTAAATTCAGAAACATTGAAGTTATACCGTGCATCCTCTCTGACCACAATGGAAGAAAATTAGAACTCAACACCAAAAGCCACCAAAGAAAGTCCGGTATCACATGGAGGCTGAACAACACACTGCTTAATCATGAGTGGGTCATGGAAGAGATTAGAAAGGAAATTCAAATGTTCATGCTATTCAACAAAAATGAACACACAAATTACCAGCTCCTCTGGGACACAGCAAAGGCAGTACTCAGAAGCAAGTTTATAGCTCTGAGCTCCTACATCAACAAATTGGAGAGATCCGAAATTAACAATTTAATGACACATCTAAACCTCCTTGAAAAAGAGCAGCAAGATAAACCCCAATCCTGTAGACGGAAAGAAATAATCAAAATTAAATCAGAATTAAATGAATTAGAATCCAAAAAAACTGTAGAAAGAATCAACAAAACAAAAGTTGGTTCTTCGAAAAACTTAACAAAATTGACAGACCCTTAGCAAATCTTATCAGAAAAAGAAGAGAACACACCCAAATTAATAAACTCAGAGATGAGAATGGAAACATCACCAAGGAAACAACCAAGATTCAGAACATTATAAGGGAATACTTCTCAAAACTTCATGCTAATAAGTTTGAGAACTTGACAGAAATGGACCTCTTCCTAGCAAATATTGACATGTCAAAACTAAACCAAGATGAGTTAAACTATCTTAACAGGCCCATATCAAGCATTGAAATAGAAACAGCAATAAGAGACCTCCCAGCTAAGAAAAGTCCAGGACCAGATGGTTTTACAGCGGAATTTTACAAGGCCTTCAAAGCAGAGCTCACAGCAAATCTCCTCCAACTCTTCAATGAAATTGAAAGAGAAAGCTCACTACCGAACACATTCTATGAAGCCATCATAACCCTCATCCCAAAACCAAGCAGGGACTCATCAAAGAAAGAGAACTATAGACTCATTTCTTTGATGAACATTGATGCAAAACTTCTCAACAACATTTTGGCCAACCGACTTCAACAATTCATCCAAAAAATCATACACCTCGATCAAACAGGATATATTTCAGGGATGCAAAGCTGGTTCAATATACGCAAATCAATTAATATTATTCATCACATCAACAGGAGCAAGAATAAGAACCACATGGTTATCTCAATAGACGCAGAAAAAGCATTTGACAAGATCCAACACCCCTTCTTGATGAAGTTTGGAAAAATTAGGAATCCATGGAACATTCCTCAATACAATAAAGGCTGTATATGACAAACCTACAGCCAGCATTATACTCAATGGTGAAAAACTAGAGCCATTTCCTCTTAACTCAGGAACAAGACAAGGATGCCCACTCTCTCCACTTCTCTTCAATCTAGTATTAGAATGCCTAGCTACAGCAATAAGACAAGATGCAGACATAAAGGGGATCCAAATAGAGAAAGAAGAAATAAAACTCTCCCTCTTTGCAGATGACATGATCTTGTATTTAAAGAATCCCATAGACTCCACTCCCAAATTACTCAAGCTGATTCAAAACTTTGGCAAAGTAGCAGGTTATAAAATTAACACCCAAAAATCAATGGCTTTTCTGTATGCCAACAATGAGAAAAGTGTGGCTGAAATTAGGAAAGCAACTTCATTTGTAATAGCCCCACAAAAAATAAAATACCTAGGAATTAACTTAACTAAAGAAGTGAAGGACCTCTATGATGAAAACTTTAAAATCTTGAAAAAGGAAATCAACATAGAACTTAAAAAATGGCAAAACCTCCCATGCTCCTGGATTGGAAAGAGTAACATCGTGAAAATGGCAATACTTCCCAAGGCTATCTACAAATTCAACGCAATACCTATCAAAATTCCACCCTCATTCTTCAAGGAAATAGAAGAGGCAATCCAAAAATTCATATGGAACAATAAAAGACCCCAAATAACAAAAACGCTCCTCAACGGAAAGAACACTGCTGGAGGCATATCAATACCAAATTTCAAACTCTACTATAAAGCCATAGTAATCAAAACAGCTTGGTATTGGCATAAGAACAGACCTCAGGACCAATGGAATAGAATTGAAAACCCAGAAATGAACCTACAGACCTATAGCCATCTCATCTTCGATAAGGGAGCTAAAACAATAGAATGGAAGACAGACAGCCTCTTCAGTAAATGGTGCTGGCAAAACTGGTTAACTACATGTAGAAAACTAAAGCTAGATCCTTATATATCACCCTGCACCAGAATCAACTCCAAATGGATCAAAGACCTTGAACTCAAAGCAGACACTCTGAAAACATTACAGGATGGAATAGGAGAAACGCTGGGTCTCCTCGGCTAAGGCCGAAATTTTCTGAATAGAGACCCGGAAACACAACAAATCAAAGAAAGGTTGGACAAATGGGATTGTATAAGGTTGCAGAGCTTCTGCAGGGCAAATGACATAGCTAGCAAGATCAATAGAAAGCCCACGGACTGGGAGAAGATCTTTACTAGCCATACAACGGACAAGAGTCTCATATCTAAAATATACTTGGAACTCAAAAAATTAAACCTCCCAACAACAAATCCTCAAAGAAACAACTGCCCAATAAGTAAGTGGGCGAAAGACTTAAAGAGAAGCTTCTCTGAAGAAGAAAGAAGGATGGCCAATAGACACATGAAGAAATGTTCAACATCCCTAGCCATAAAAGAAATGCAAATCAAAACAACATTGAGATATCACCTCACTCCAGTTAGAACGGCAAAAATCAAGAACTCTAACAACAACAGATGCTGGAGGGGATGTGGACAGAAAGGAACCTTACTTCATTGTTGGTGGGAATGTAAACTTGTTCAACCACTTTGGAATGCAGTATGGAGGTTCCTCAAAAGACTCCACATAGAGCTCCCCAATGACCCAGCAATCCCACTTTTGGGCATTTACCCAAATGATCACAAACAAGGCCACACTAAAGCTACCAGCACAACTATGTTTATTGCAGCATTATTTACCATAGCTAAGATATGGAACCAACCCAGATGCCCCTCAGTAGATGAATGGATCAAGAAGATGTGGTATATATACACAATGGAATTCTATGCCTCCATCAGAAAGAATGACATTGCCCCATTTGTTAGGAAATGGAAAGGCATGGAAAAAATTATATTAAGTGAAGTAAGCCAGGTCCAAAGAAACATAGGTCCCATGGTTTCCCATATTTGCAATATCTAGTATAGGTATGAGTCAAGCGGAAAAAGTCAAAGAATGTGATGTTAGGAAAACGAACCCTCAAATATGTATTTTAATGTTTTTGTTTCTTTCATGCATGTGTTTCTAACGCATTTATAATATTATTTCTTTGTTGCTTTGTATGTTCCTCCCCCACAGTGTAATCCCCACTTTCACTATATTTGATGTCAGTATAACATGTGGAGGAGACGGGGACAAACTAGTCGTTTAAGGATTCAGGTGGACCTGTTGCAACAATGAGAAGTACAAAATGTCATGTCAAAACCATCTTTACAATGTCGGTGGGGGGGGGGAGGGGGGGTATGGTTGGGTGGGGGGGAGGGGGGAGGCTGGGAAGGAAGGTGAAGGGTAAACAAAGGAGGAGGCTGCAATGCTTGGTAAGAAATGTATGCATTTTCCTGCCCATGTAATTGTAACCCCTCTGTACAGTATGTTCTCAAATAAAATAAAATTAAATTAAAAAAAAATTAAATTAAAAAAAAAAAAAGAACAGCATCACATTTGTGACAACACATGCCTTTGGAGACATTACAGTCCCTTTTTGAACTCATATTCATTGCCAATTAATGACAATTGAGATCTGCCATGCCACTCTGACATCATAAACCCATTGTGACATCACAAATTTATTGTGCTCATCATGAGAATGGCATCAACAACTAATTGTGGTATCAAATCATTATTTTGACATTATATTGTGGTATTGCCGTTGTGACATCATTGTTCCATTGTGTTTTTACAAACCTATTATGGCGACATCACATCTTAGAAAATTCATGGCCTTTGAGATTTCAAGCTTTTTCTGTGAACTCATGTATTTATGACCCCTAAGGCAATGAGACAAGCCATCGAGTCACAATTATTATAATAAAACAATTTACAATAGAAAGGTGACTGTAATTACCTTATCCTGGACTGGATACCCAGGTCCAAGAGCATCCTTGACCAACAAACCTCAGAACTTCAATGGGCAGCCCCACCCTTTTTAATTGGTCTGCAAATCACCAACCAAAAAATTATGATCTCCAAATCTCCAAACCTCGATGGACAAGGCTTTTTACTTTTCCATTCCTCCCTCCTTCACTACAGAGCTGTCCTTCTTTCCTGGTCTTTCCCTTTATCCCTTCCACCACTTCCTTCTTCTCTTCAGGCCTCTCCACTCTCCACAGGCCTGCCCTACTCTGCCCCAGTGACCATTTGCCAACCTGCTCTCCATCAACTTCTTCTCTTCTCAGGTTTTTCCCTTTATTCCAGCCAGGTAGCACCTATTTTTATTTCCCCTTCCAATGCTCCAAAAATGCAAGCTACATATAGGTTTACCTCTCTTCACTCCAACGGGTCTTCTGCGCAACAGTTTTCAACCATCACTTCCCAAACTGCCCAATGCACAATCACTTCTTGACAGCTCACCATGTGAGGCTTGACACTTCACCTTTGGCGGCATTCCCCACACTCTCCCGTGGGCCAGGCCAAGAACTAACAATGATTATCAGCTCTCACAGATAATTCTGGCCCCACTGGTAATTACAGTATCCTCATAGTGAATTAGAAGAAATTGAAATTGTGTATGTCATTGTTATATTATGAACTTGATAAGACATCACTAACCCATTGTGACCCTATCACCGTGGTGACATCACAAACTCATTGGGATATCATATTGCCATTGTGCCACCATGATCACATTGTGACATCCCAAACCTATTATGACCTCAGAAACTTTGAAAGAAAGCATGGCCTTTGCGAAATCACAGGCATTTTGGTATCCATACCCTTATTTTGAGCTAATGACAATTGAGATGAGACATGCCATTTTAACATCTCAAAACCTTTATGACATCATCACCAGTGTAATATCACATTGTCATTATGACATCAGCCCATCATGACATCATAAAACAATGACATCATAGCATTATGATATCACATGGTCATTGTGATGCCAAAGACACATTGGAATGCCTATTCTGTAATTTCATTCTATTTCAAATGTGGCAGGTGGGTTGATATCAGAAATACATTGTGACCACATAACCATTATGACATCACAAGACCTTGATGACACCATATTGCAATTATGATATCACTAACCCACTGTGACATCACAAACTGTCCTATTATCATACATTTTTGACATGCTTCCAGTGTGATCTCTTTGGCCTCTCTGAGTTCATAAACTGTTCAACTCATAATACTTCAGGTATGACATGTGATATCAGAGATCTACTGTGACATCATGACCATTGTGACATCACACTGCAAGATATCATGACCACTGAGTCACATTGTGACATCACAAAGCTGTTAAGACTTATGACATTTGTGCCAACATATGCCTTTGGATACATCATTAACCCTTCTGAACTTATATATTCATTGTCAATTAGAGATCTGGCATGAGATTTTGACATCACCATCTCATTGGGAAATCACAAACCTATGTGACCTCATCACCTGTATGGCATCACCAACTATTTGTGATTTCAAAACAATACTATCCCATGTAATGGTAACATCACATTACCAATCAGATTTTCACCATTGCATTTTCACCAACCAATTATTTCCTCATAATATTTTACAAAATTCATGGCCTTTCTGACTTCTAGCTCCTTATGTGAACTAGTATCTTCATTGTGATCTAGTAGAATGAAATTGGACAAGTAATGGTGATATTACAAATTTATTGTGACACCATTATCCAAGTGTGACCTTATCACCACTGTGACATCAAAAACCCATTGTGACATCACATTGCCACAGTGATATCTCAGTCACCTTGTGACATCCCAAACCTGTTTGACCACTTAGCACTTTTGAAAAAGCACATGGTACCTGTGACATCACAGTCCCTTTGGGTAACCATATCCTCATTGTGAACAAAGGACAACTGACATCAGACATGCCATTGTAACATTACAAACACTTTGTCACATCATCTCCAGAGTGAGATTACATTGTTGTTATGATACCATCAAATCATTATGACATCCCAAAATGACAATGACGTCATAGCATTATGGCATCACATTTTCATTGTTAGGTCATAGAGACAATGTGATTGCCTATTCTGTGGTTTCATTATATCTCTAATGTGACATATAGGTTGATTTCAGAAACCCATTGTGACCACATCACCATTGTGACATTACAATCCCTTTGTGATCTCATATTGACATTGTGATATTATTAATACAATGTAACATCACAAACCTCTCTTGTCTTCATAAATTTTGTAACAAGTGTCTACCTTGACCTGGGCTGGATGCCCACAGCTAAATGCAGCTTCAACCATGAACCCTCAGACCTCCAAAGAGCAGCCCAGTCATTTGTTATCTGGTTTGCAAACAAGCAACCCCAAAAATAATGATCTCCAAGGCTCCACACTTCAAAGGACAAGGTTTTTTTTCTTTCTCTTCATCCTCCTTCTCTACAGACCTGTCCTACCTTTCAGGTCTTGTCATTTTTTTCTTCCACCATTCCCTTCTTTTCTTCAGGCTGCTCTACTCTTGACAGGCCTGCCCTGCCCTGTCTCGGTGGCCAGTTGCCGTCCTTCACCTCTTGGTCTCCCTCAATTTCCTCTCCTCCCAGGTTTTTACTCTCCTGCAGTCTCTTCACTTCTTTCCTTCCAGGCCTTTCCCCCTTTTCTCTCCCCTTCTGTTTCTCTGAACATGCAGCCTATGTATAGGCTGTACCCTTCCCCCACTGCAGTATGTTTCTTGCATAACAGTTTTCAATCATCTCTTCCCAAATGTCCATGCCCAATCACTTCATGGCAGCTCACCATGTGGGGCTTGACAACCTATCTCCTTCAGCAGCATGTGCTGCCCCCTTCAGCTGGATTCATCCTCCTGTCCGGTGGTCCAGACCAGGAGGCCATGATGACTATCTGTTCCCATGGATGAGAGGGGCACTCTGGTTATTAAGTGTATCATGGTGAACAAGGAGAAATTGAAATTGGACAAATTTGTGATATTACAAACTCATGATATAACTAACCCATTGTGACCTCACCAACACTGTGACATCACAAACCCATTGTGACATCACATTGCTGTTTTTGACACCAGGATCACATTGTGACATCCCAAAACTATTACGACCTCTTATAACCTTTGAAAAAATACATAGTCTTGTGACATCACAGTTCCTTTGTGTACCCAAATCCCCACCGTGAAATATTGACAATTGAAAATCAAACATGACATTTTAACATCAAAAAGTTTGTGAGATCATCACAATTGTGATATCACATTGTAGTTTTGAAACCATTTGCTCATTCTGAAATCACAAAACTAAAATAATATGATAGATTTATAACTTCACATTGTCATTGTGACATCATAGACACATTATGAATGCCTTTTCTGTGATTTCATTGTATTTCAAATGTGGCCTGTAGGTTGATATCATAAACAAATCATGAACTCATAACCATTGTGACATCACAATTCCTTTGTACATCACATTGTCATTGTGATATCACTAACCCACCATGACATCAGAAACCTATCCTGTCATCATAAATTTTGTGACATGCTGTAATTCTTTTAAGCCTTTTTGTCCTCATGACCTGTTTTCGACCTCATTAGATTTCACATATGACATTTGCTATCATTCCCAGTGACATCATGAACATGGTGACATCACACTGCCAGATGTCATATCCATTGTGCCAAATTCTGACATCACAAACCTTTTAAGATTTCAATATATTTGTGACAACACATACTTTTGGAAAAACTACAGTCCTTTTTGAACCCAGATACTCATTGTAAGTTAAAGACAGTTGAGAAACACTATGCCATTGTGACATGCCCCACACATTGTGACATCACCATTCTTTTGTGACCTCATCACCAATGTGGCATCATCAACTAATTGTGACACCAAAATAATATTTTGACATGAGGCAGTGAGTTGACATTGCCATGGTGACATCAATGTCCCATTGTATATTCACAAACCAAATATGGCCTCATAACATTTTTAAAAATTCATGTCCATTAAGACTTCAAGCTCCTTCTGTGAACTTGTATGCACATTGTGAAATATCAATTGAAATTGGACATGTGTTTAAGATATTACAAAATCATGTTGACATCTAAAACCTATTATGAACTCATCACAACTGTGTATCATGAAGCTATCATGGCCCCTAAGTACCTTTGAATACACACATGACATTTGTGATATTACAGTCCCTTTGTGTACCCATATCCTCATTGTGAACACATGACAATTGTATTAATATATGCCATTGTAACATCACAAACCTTTGTTACCCCATCATCAGAGTGACAAGATATATTCATTCTGACACCACTATCTCCTTGCAACATCACCAATTTACAATGACCTCATAGCATTATGACATTATATTGACATTGTGATGTCATGATACATTGTAAATGTCTATTCTATTTCATTCTATTTCAAATGATGTGGCCTCTGGGTTGATATCAGAAAACCATTGTGATCTCATAAATATATGGCATCACAATCACTTTGGGATATCACAGTTCCATGGTGGTATCACTAATACACTGACATCACAAACTTGCCCTGTCCTCATGTCTTGTGATGTGCTGGAATTTTAATGTCTTAGGCCCTTTATGAGTTCATAATCTATTTTCAAACTTATAATATTTCTGTTATGATATGTGATATCAGAAATCCACTGTGACATCATGATCATTGTGACATCATACTGACAGACATCATAAATACTGTGTCACACTGTGACATCACAATCCTCCTAGGATTTCATCACATTTGTGACAACACATGCCTTTGGAGATAGCACAGTCCGTTTTGGAACTCATATTCTCTGTGATTTCATGATAAATGAGATCCTTTATGCCATTTGGATATCACCAAACAACTGTGACATCATAGACCTACTGTGACCCCTTACCTGTAGGTCATCATCAATTAATTGTGACATCAAAACCTTTTGTGATGCCACAATGTGACAAGATGATCATTACATCTGTCAGTGTGAAGTCACAATGGTCATGATGTCACAGTGGATTTCTGGTATCTAATATCATACATGAAATATGAGGTTGAAATCAAATTATGAGGGCAAAAAGTGACCCATCCAGCAGGTCCAGTTATTTTGTTAGGCTCAAGGCGGCACCTCCTAAAAACCAATGGGGGTGAGAGAGAAACGAGACCACGCGCATAAAGAAAGACAAAGTCAGTCTGAGTCGCGTCAAGGTCTGCTTTATTGAGCTTGGGGTAGGGTTTTTATACCCATAGGGACAGGGAAGGGAAAGAATGAAAAAATTTTGCAGAAGCAAGGGTGAGAAGTCCCGGGGTCAGGGATGAGTCATGCTTTTCCTTTGGCCATTGTGCTAGTCTTTCTAAGAAATATTTATGGTTAGCCAGGCGCCGTTTGCTTAGGGCTGGAGATAAGAGAAATATTTATGGTTAGCCAAATGTTGTTTGCTTAGGGCTGGAGGAATCTTATCTTTCCATACACTTTTTTGGCTCCCAACAAAAAAAAGTCTGATATCACAATGTCAGCATGTCACAAATGTTATGAGGAGAGAAGAAGCTTGTGATGTCACATTGTGCTAGTGATAACACAATGGCACTGTGATGGCACAAAGTGGTTATGATGTCAAAATGGTTATTTAGGCACAAAAATGCGTTTCTGATAGCAACTCTCATGCCACATATGAAATACAATGAAATCACAGAATAGGCATTCACAATGTGTCTATGATGTCAAAATGAGAATTGTTGTCATAATACGATTATGTCATTGAGTTTGGTTATGTCACAATGAGATGATGTGCTTATAATGAAAATGTGATGTCACGCTTTTGAGGATGTCACAAACACTTTTTGATGTTATAATGGCATGTCTGCTTTCAATTGTCATTAGTTAACAACAAGGATATGGGTACACAAAGGGACTGATGTTGAAAAGGGCATGTGATTTTTCAAAGGAGCTAAGAGTTCATAACATATTTGAGATGTCACAATGACAATGTTGTCACCATGGGTTTGTGATGTCGTGGTGGTATGATGTCAAAATGTGTTTGTAATATCACAACAAGTTTGTAATATCACAATCAAATTTCCAATTTCAATTGCTACTAGTTCACAAGGAGGATACTGTAAGAATCAGCAGGGCTCCGATAATCTACAGGCTTGGATAATTAGTGTGGCCCTAACTCCTGGCCAGCTGGAGAGGATAAAGTATGCCACCAAAGAAGTGGGGCATTCTGTGGGAGGGGCTGGGGCATTAATCATCACGTGCTGAGCTGTGAAGAAGTGATTTGGCTGTGGGCAGTTTGGGATTTGAGAGTTGAAAACTGTTAGGCAGTTGGAGTGGAGAAGGGGTACAGACTTTATATAGGCTGCTGGTTCAGAGCAATAGAAGGAGAGAGAAAAAGGGAAAAGTCCTGTAAAGAAGGAAGTGGTGTGATAACAGAAGGAGAAAGACCTAGGAGGAGAAGAAGTTGAGGGAGGGCAGGAGGTAAAGGATGGCAACTGATGACCCAGTCAAAGCAGTTCATGCCTGTGGAGAGTGAAGAGACCTGAAGAGAAGAAGGAACTGGTAGAAGGCAAAAAAGAAAGACCTCGAAGGAAGTATAGTTCTGTAGTGGAGAGACAAAAGGAAGAGTAAAAAAGGCTTGCCCTTTGATGTTTGGAGTTTTGGATTTCATAATTTTGGGGGTTGGTGGTTAGGAGAACATTTATGATATTAAATGTGTCTGTATGGATTCTCTTGAACTATAGAGGTCTTAATTTTTGGAGACCCCCCTATGGAGATAATCCATTTGGATGGCATCAGGCCTTGGCCTCAGGGAAAAATCCCCATAGGTGAGAGTGTCAGACCTCAATGTTGAGAGTCTACCTCTAGTGTTTGTCTCCAGAGGAGAATCATGGACAAAAGTCATTTAGGGACCTCTAGGGGTGTGTCTGGACAAGCTTGCCAGCCTGTTTTGGGGATCCCCTCTGGAGGTCATCAGTTGCTTCCTTGGGAATCCATCTGGAGCCTCTTTGAGCGGTCATGTAGGCCTTCCTTGGGAAGCCATCTGGATCCTCATCAAGAGTACATCTGCAACTTCCTTGAGAAGCCATCTGAGACCTACCCTGGAGGTCATCTGGAGCCTTCTACCGGGGCCATCTTGGACTTTCTCCAGAGGTCATTTGGGGCTTCCTCAGGAGTTCATCTGAGACCTCTATAAAAGTAGTGATTGGGAAACCACGGACCTAAGTTTCTTTGGGCTTGGCTTACTTTACTTAATATGATTTTTTCCAAGTCTTTCTATTTCCTAACAAATGGGGCAAAGTCATTCTTTCTGATGGAGACATAGAATTCCATTGTGTATATATACCACATTTTCTTGATCCATTCATCTACTGCAGGGCATCTGGTTTGGGGCTTCCTTAAGAGGCAATCTAGGACCAGCTCCTGAGGTCATCTGGAGCTTCTTTTGGAGGTCATCTCAGGTTACCTTGATAAGAAATCTATGACTGTCTTCGGACATCATCTGGGACTTCCTTGAGAAGCCATATACAACCTTCTCCGGAGGACATCTGTGGCTTTCTCAAGAGGGTTATCTAGAACCTCCTCTGGAGTTCATATATGGCCTCCTTGAGTGACCATCTGGGAGCTACTCATGAGGTTATCTCAGCCTCATTGAGAGGACCTCTGGGACCTCCTTTGGAGGTCATCTGACACTTCCTTGGGAAGCCATTTGGAACATCCATGAGAGGTCATCTAGGGCTTCCTAAGGAGTACATATGTGACATCCTCCAGAGGTCATCTGGGACCTCCTCAAGAGGCAATCTAGAATGTCCTCTCTGTCATCTCGGACCTCCTATAGAGGTCAACATTGAGAGGTTTGGGGCATGTGTTTTAAGTGTCTGTGGCTATTGTACTGTGTGTGCATGCTGATAGTTCTATCTGTTTTCTGTATGCACCTCTGTTTACTCCTTTTCTCAGGATGGGAGAATAAGGTCTAAATTTGTCATATCCAAAAAATATTCTCGCCCAGGGTTACAGAACCCCTCAGAGGAAAATGCACTGATGTACTCTTTCTCCTATTCTTTGCCATCAGCACCTCTATTGTTGCATCCTCCCATGCCAAAATTGGTTACTTGTACCATCCTGAGGTGGTACAGTGTGGTATGTTACCCTTATTACCCTTGTGACAGGAACATGGAGGAGATGGTGGGCGGGCCCCCTTTTTAATATATGGTCCCTTTACAACGAGTGACCTGTATTACTGGAAACAGCAAAATCCATCCTTTTCAGAAAACAAATAACCAGGGTCATTACCTCATTACAGACAGTAATTTTCACACACAGGTACAACTGGGATGAGTGTCAACAAATTTTACAGATGCTTTTCACTTGGTAGAAAAGGGAGTGAATCCTGCTCGGTAACTTGAATGTGGTCCCTGGACCAGACAGTAGCTCCACTATTGAACCAGACCATTTGGATCAAGTCTTTCCCCAGGCTTATCCAAGCTGAGACTAACAGCAATCGAGGTATGAAAGTGCTTACCAATTATTGCCAGGTTTGGTTAGCAGGGATACCGCAGAGGCTAGAAAGCCAGAAATGTGTGTGAGATGGGAGAGTTCCCCAGTGAGTACCCCAATGCTTTTCTGAAACTTCTCCCAGACCCCTATAGGACTTATAGGTCTATAGATCTTGAAGCCCTGGAGAATCAAAGAGTCCTAAATATGGCCTTTGTTAGTCAGCCCCATATCTTAGAAGAAAGCTTCAAAAGTTATAAGGTTTTGAGGGAAAGGTGTATTTTGAGTTGGAAGTGGTTGCCCAGTGGTTGTTTGATAATGGAGGTACCCTGAAAAAAAAGAGTAAGAAAGGGGTTTGAGTTTTGGTAGGAGCCCCAGAATAGGGATCAAGAAACCCTTGGCAAAGATAGTACAATTCATTTGCAAATGGCAGTAGGGAATATCTAGGACTAGATCAGTGTGCTTATTGCAAGCAAAATGGACATTGGAAAAAGGAATGCCCAAGGGGGAGAAAGATTGAAAATAACAGCTTATGTAACCCCATTAACACCTGGAAAATGTGTTTGTATCTCTGGAGAAACATGCAAAGGAGCTTGAGGCTCTGAATTCCAACTGTGTTCAATTTAAAAACAGCCCTATAAACTTAAGAAGAAATGTGGCAAAGAAAAAATTCACACACTTCTATCTCAAAACACAAGTTATAAAATACTGAATCTCCAATATGTGCCAAACAAAACCCACTAAGAGCTTAAAAGCAAATAGAAGAGTACACTGGAGAAACCATAGAATTATTGACGTGAAGAAAAGTTTTGAAGATATAAATTACAAACTTGTGAGAGTCAAAAATGAGAAGAAAATCCTCAAAAGGAAACTAGAAAACAGTCAGAATCAAATGAAATTCAAGTACATTAGCCTGGGTGAGCATGAGGCAAGTTAGTGGACCACAGGTCAGAGGCCAACAGAAGCACAAGACGGCAATGCTACCATCCTTGCTAACCACAAGCGTAGCCAAGAAGAGATCCTAATCCTTCATTAAGAAATAGTGGACATAATAAAAGAGCTGCAACTGATATAAGAATGTATTAGGCTGAAGTACATGTTGATTATAAGCTTTGAAGCGTGTCAGTAGATATTCAAAACAACAGAGAAAGAAGATAAGAGTAGTTATAGAGAAAGACGAGGAAGTGCTATGTCATAGAAGATGAGGTCAAGAAAAGTGAACAGGAAATATCAGGTTCAAGAAAGAGATTGTTACTCTTCAGTAAGAGTTAAAGGACCACATGGTCTGATACAGAATGCCTGGGAGAGGAAAAGAGCATTAGGAAGAAAAACAGAAGATCTAAACAAAAAGTTGAAAGATCTGTCCCAAAAATACACTGAAGTGGAAAACTAGAAAGAGAAACTACTAGAGTAAAAGGCCAAAAAGACTGCTGAGATCTTCACCATAAATGTAATGCAGAAACATCATGTCCCAATGGAACAGATGGAGGTGGAAAAAATTACCTCTCAATAGCACCTTTTTTGAACTTAAGTGAGGAGCTGAAGATCAAGCAAAGGGGTTGTGAGAAGGAACAGCAGTTGGCCAGTCAAAGGAACTCTCCTGTGACCCTGCCAAAACACTTGAAAGTTAAGGAGCACATTGAGAAGGTGAGTGGGATCATGAAAGCAAGTTTGAGAGAAAAGGAGGAGAATAAAATGGAAGAAGTCTCCAAGGTTCAGAGTACTATACAGGAGTTAAAGAAACTAGAGACCTTAAGATACTGAGAAAGATCTGAGCTGATTAGGTAGCTTGGGAGACCACTCTAAAACCAGCGGGTTCTCTAGAGCTACTAGTTGTTAACATTAAAGGAAGAAGCAAAAACAGTGGTAATAGGTGTGCAAATTTTGAAACTAAACTTGAGAAAAATGCATACAGGCTTAAGCTTTCTGTCAGTTTACATGTAGATATTTGCAACCTGATAAATTGCCCGAGGCCACTGCCTAAGACTGTTCTGAAAACCAGTGGGGCCTCAGCCTGACAATCCTTTGTAATGTGTGTAGGTAATTTCCAACAGGTAAAAGCTGGAACATATGGAAAGAATTCATATGAGAGGAACCTCAGATGGTGAATTTGGGCAAGTGGACTTCACAGAGGTAAAGCCTGGAAAGTATGGGTATTGGTATCTATTATAATAGTGTACACTTTCAGGCTGAGCTGAGGCATGTAATAATTTCTTGATTTGACTTACCCTTAGCTGTGGGGTCCAAAGTTGGCCCTGCATTCATGGCCCAAGTTCTCAATTATTAACTAATGCCCTAGGAATAAATTGGAAGTTACAATCTATATATAGACCTCAGAGTTCAAGGCACTAGAAAGAATGAATATGATCTTAATGGAAACTTTAACTAAATTAAATACAGAGACTGGCCATGGCTACGTAAATCTCCTTCACTTTGTTCTTCTTCGAGCAAGATGTAGCCCTTATGTTAAAGAATTTAATCCCTTTGAAATACTTTAGGGTAGACCACCCCCTTTGTTCTCTAATCTTGTGAAGGCTATATTAACACAAATGTCTAACTACAAACTGCTGGCTTTACAACATATTCTTTTATGTACCTATCCTTTGGTAACCAAGGCCCACTTGCCACCTAAGAAAAATTCCACCTGAAAAGGAGGGGCCAAGATGGCAATGGAACAGCAGGGAAACACCACAGCTCTCTCTAACCAAATAGTGTTTGGCTTTCAATGTTCTGTTCCACCAAGTGACATCCCCCCCCCCAAAAAAAGCAATTGCTCAGAGAGATATAGGAAGTGAAAAAAGAAAAGGGAAAAACCTACACAGACAGCAAAGTGGGAAGACCCTTCCCCCCACTTGTTGGTGATGGGGCTCTGTGCTGAGCAGCTTAAGTTGTGGGGATTCGTGCCAGGCTGCTTAAGTATACCAGCTCTGGACCCTCGGAAGACCACACACTGGCAAGCGTCCCAAGGCTCCCAGAAGACTCCCAAGGTACGATGCCAACCCAGAGAATACAAACAGAAATCTCAAATGCAGAGCCGGCATGAAGACTTCCCTCATTGGCCCTGGCACGGCGCCTCTGCCTGGTTGGTGCAAGCAGCCCAATCCAGTCAGGAACAGCAGCAGCTGTCAGCAGTGGTGAATGACCCTAGACTCACACTGTGGTACCTCTGTCCTGCTGGTGTAAACAGCCTAGCCTAACCTGGAGCAGCAGCAGCAGCTGGCAGTGGCAGCAAACACCAAGACTCTGGGCACAATGTCTCTTGGCACTAGCCCACCGGAACAGCCCAGACCAGCCCAGGGCGACAGCAGTGGCTGGGGCGGGGACAGCTGCAGTGAACAACTCCAGATCCATGGTGGTTTGTGCCTCTCCATACTGACCCACATAAGCGACCCAGCCAAGCCAGAGGCAGCAGCAGGGTCTAACACCTGACTCGTGGTGGAGTGCCTGGCTTGCATATGTGGCCCAGCTGATCCTGGGGCAGTGGCAGCAGCTCAGGCAATGGCATCAGATGTGGCAACAACAGCGGCATCGACAGCGGCAGTGAACAACTACGGACATGTAGAGGGGTGCGGTGTCTATCCATACTGGCTTGCATAAGCAGCCCAGCCCAGCCCATGCTGGCAAAGGTGGTGAACAGCCCCAGACATGAGGCAGGATGTGGTGCTGAACTACCCCAGAAAATCCTCATGAACATTCCTGCCTGGGATAGCTTTAAAACTGAATACAGAGATGTGAGCCTCCTGAGTAGTTAGAATTACAGGCATTCAAACCAGCAGGGTCTTATTCTTGCAAACTCCCTTACTTTTTCTCAAATAGATCATTTGTTAGTTCATACAAGGAATTTAAGCAAATAAAAGAGGATCGACATAATACCCTGTATTCTATCTGACCATAATGGAATCAACTAGTTCTCAATAACAAGGCATAAAGAAGAAAAAATTTAAAACATATGGAAATTAAACAACACTCTGTTGAACAATACATGGGTTACAGAAGAAATTAAAGAAAAAATTAAAAAGTTCCTACAATTCAATGAAAATGAAAATACACCACGAAGAAACCTATGGGACCCAGCAAAAGAAGTCCTGAGGGGCAAATTTATTGCTCTCAGAACGCATATCAAGATCAATAGAAAGCCTACGGATTGGGAGAAGATCTTCACTAGCCATACAACGGACAAGGGTCTCATATCTAAAATATACTTGGAACGCAAAAAATTAAATCGCCCAATAACAAATCCTTAAAGAAACAACTGCCCAATAAATAAGTGGGCGAAAGACTTAAACAGAAACTTCCCTGAAGAGGAAAGATGGATGGTCAATAGACACATGAAGAAATGCTCAACTTCCCTAGCCGTAAAAGAAATGCAAATCAAACAACATTGAGATGCCACCTCACCCCAGTTAGAATGGCTAAAATCAAGAACTCTAATAACAACAGATGCTGGAGGGGATGTGGACAGAAGGGAACCTTACTTCATTGTTGGTGGGAATGTAAACTTGTTTAACCAGTTTGGAAAGTAGTATGGAGGTTCCTGAAAAGACTCCACATAGAGCTCCCCTATGACCCAGCAATCCCACTTCTGGGTGTTTACCCAAATGTTTACAAACAAGACCACACTAAAGCTACCAGCACGACTATGTTTATTGCAGCATTATTTACTATAGCTAAGATATGGAACCAACCCAGTTGCCCCTCAGCAGATGACTGGATCAAGAAAATGTGGTAAATATACACAATGGAATTCTATGCCTCCATCAGAAAGAATGACATTGCTCCATTTGTTAGGAAATGGAAAGACTTGGAAAAAATTATATTAAGTGATGTAAGTCAGGCCCAAAGAAACATAGGTCCCATGGTTCCATGGTTTCCCTTTTATGCAATATCTAGTATATATCTGAGTCAAGCAGAAAAGGTCAGATAAGGTGACGTTAGGGAAATGAATCCTAAGATATGTATTCAAATGTTTTTTTTTTCTTTCATGCGATAGTTTCTAACACATTTATAAGAATATTTCTTTGTTGCTTTGTATGTCCCTCCCCCACAGTATAACCCCTGCTTTCACTGTATTTGATGTCGGTATAATTTGTGGAGGGGAAGGGGAAAAACAAATAATTTAAATGGAGATACAGGTGGGCCCAATGCAACAATGAGATGTACAAGCCATTATGTCGAAAACTAACTTTACACGTTTGGTGTGGGGGAGGGGGAGCGGGGAGGATTGGGTGTGGGGGCAGGGATCCTAGTGAAGATCTTCTCCCAAACCGTAGGCTTTCTATTGATCTTGATATGCGTTCTGAGAGCAATAAATTTGCCCCTCAGGACTTCTTTTGCTGGGTCCCATAGGTTTCTTCGTGGTGTATTTTCATTTTCATTGAATTGTAGGAACTTTTTAATTTTTTCTTTAATTTCTTCTGTAACCCATGTATTGTTCAACAGAGTGTTGTTTAATTTCCGGTAAGGGATGTGAAGGGGAAACAAAGGAGGAGGCTACAATTCTTGATAAGAAATGTACTCATCATCTTGCCCATGTAATTGTAACCCCTCTGTACAGTATTTTCACAATAAAAATAAATTAAAAAATTAAAAAAAAAGAAAGCATAGACCAAGTAAACAATGTTATGATGCAATTAAACTGCTAGAGAAACAAGAAAAAATTGAACCTAAAGTTGCTAGACAGAAAAAGATAACTGAAATAAGAGCTGAAATTAATGAGATACAAAGAAAATTATAAATGAAATTAATAAAACAAAAAGCTGTTTTAAAAAAAAATATCTCAATAAAGCTGACAGACCGCTGGCAAGAGTAATGAACAAAAGAGAGGAGACCCAAATCAATAATATCAGAGATACCACAGGAAAAATTACAACAAACGTCCAAGACATCCAATCATAAAGAAATAATTACAGACTGTACTCACAAAGGAAGGAAAGCCTAGCAGAGATGGATGAATTTCTACCGAAATACAAATTGCTATCTCCTCTCTTTCCATTTCAGACACGCTTTTCCACCATGTATGGTTGGGGCAGCAGTCCGGTAAATAAACTTCTTTTCCTGCCTGAATAGCTTGTGGTGTTCTCTTCATCCACTACCTAATGAATTCTACCTATTTAATATACCTTACATATGATGCCGTGACTCAGATGGGGTTTTTGAGTTGGAAATGTTAGAATTTCCCAACCATCCCTCTTCTGCCAACCAAACTGCTTTGAACACCACGTGAGACTTTTCACCAATACCACTGCTGGCCTTCATATCCACGTCCACACCACTTCTCTACTCTGCTGAGTGCAACTACTCTCTATGGCTCTCTGTTGCTCAATCTCTGTTCAGATGTGGTGTCATGCCAGAGAGCTCCTATGGCCTTTAGCCAAATGGCTGATAACCTCCGATGCTGAGGATGCTTGGTTTGGGTGCTTGGCCATGTTTCTCTATAGGGCTCTGGGGGAAGTAGGAATGCTGCTTCTGCCTGGTCAGCTTTCCTTCACTCTCCAGACTGACTCTCCTACACATTCAATGGGGTGCTGCGAGTCATGCTCGAGCTGTGAAACCCCTCTGAAATGCCTCCTGCGCTCCCTGGATAGACAGAGCACCTACTATTTTTATGCTGTTCTCAGATTCTGACAATTTTTGCCTCTGCAATGGTACATGGTCAGAAGTCTGTTTACTTTCAGGCTCTCTCTGCTCTCTGCTATTCATGTTCAACTTTCTATATCTCTCCCTTTCTTTTCTAAAACATTTTGGATTGTGCCCTGAAGAATGTGACATGGCCTGGGTTCTGGGTAGCCCCTCTAAGTTCCCTCTCAAAGGCTTGTTGTCAAACATTTTAGGTTTTGAGTTTTGCCTTTTTTGTTTTGTGTTGTGTAGTTTAGTACTAAGTACGTGATTCTAAAATATTAGGCATATCTGTGCTAAGATTCTCACATTTAATGAGTTTTGTCATTGCAGAATATTTGCTCAATTCTTGATAAGGACCAGGTAAGCTCTACTTATTCTATTGATCTCCTTGTTGCTTTAATTGGAAATAACAAAGGGCTTTTGTGGCAAAGATTACAGTTCAAAGCCAGCCTGAGCTGAAAAATCCCTCAGACTCCATCTCCCAACTAACCTGCAAAGAGCCAGGCTGGAAGCATGGCTTGAGCCTCTTATCTCTAACCAGAAAACACTGCAAGTGGTACTATAACTCAAAGTGGTAGAGTGCTAGCCTTGAGCAGAAGTGCTCCGGGACAGTGGCCAGGCCTTGAGTTCAAACCTCCTTGAATACCAACTGGGACAAACCATCTCAGCAATGAGCACGTAGACTCAGCCAGTCTGGGGAACAAGGGAACATGGAGAAGAGTAAGGAGATACTATCACATTATCCACTTTGTGCTTGTCCTTTCAAAATTAACCAGAGCCAGAAGGTCAATAGAAGTAAGAAGACTGCCCATCAAATATCCATACCTGTCTACCTTTCAACTGGACGGGAATCTATATTCTTGCCTTTGTCACTTGACTAGGGACATTTCTACCAACATTTTCAGCCTGAAGTCCTTCCTCTTGCCATTAATTTGCTCTCTAGTATTTTTTCAGTTTATGAATGCCTCATGAGACTTCTGCAGACTTCATCCAAGAGATTTGCCTCCTCCAGATTGCATCTAAGGACTCAATGCCCAAGTGAGAGCTGTTGCCTGCTGCCTTCTCCCAGAGGGGACCACATCTCAGCCTTTTACCCCTACTGTCAATGGCCCTTGCATACACAAGGTAGCCTGAGAGAATCTTCAACCTTTTTCTTAATTATTAAAAGGCTGAAATGTAAAGTCTAAACAGGGGCACCTCCCTCCCTCTTGGCTAAGTTTCCGCCCAGTATCTGTTACATAGGTAACTGCCAGACCTGGAAGCCATCACCTTCCTTTCCTGCTAGGTAACATGCTCTGCCACCTCTGGTCATATGCTTCCCATCTGACCTTAGGAGGGTCATGGATCCTGAGGTCACATCCAAATCCAGTGTGGCCACACCGGGGGAATCAGCACCATTAAATTATAAGACCAAGGGATCTTTGTGCCCTGGAACTGTCTACTCACTCGGGCCTGGTTGGTGGCATAGGGAGCTTGGGAGGACCTGGGGGTGGGGCCGCAGGGGGTGGCTCCCCAAGGGGGCAGAGAGCATGGCCAGCACTTAGTAAGGGTACAAGCCCTGTTAGTATGGAGCATATTGGTATGGGTCAGAATCTGGGTCTTCTCATCATGACGTCTGATGGGCAAGGCCAACCCTATTTTAAATCTTGCCCTCTGATTTTCAGATCTCAGCCCCCTGAGTAGATTGGATTATAGGCTTGAGCCTCTGGCACTGAGCCTCTAAATCTTTTTGGTACATTAGGGTTTGAACTCAAAGCCTTAGGCTTGCCAATCAGGTCTTTTACCATCGGAGCCAACCCTTTCTCTCTTGGGCATTTCTGAGATAGAGACTCAATATAAGATCAGATGGAGCTGGATCGAGGTCCTCCTGTGACAGGCGTGCACCACCACCTGGTCCTCTGTAGCTGGGATCCTAGACATGTAGCACCATGCTCAGTCATCAGTTTAGATGGATTTCCCAAAGTCTTAGTCCAAGGCAGCCGATTCTTGACCACAGTTAAAGCTCTGGGTTGGGCCTGGAACCATCGGACCTGAGCCTCCTCACAGGACAGTTGTGAGGAAACAAGGGATCAATGCAGGGGGATTTCTGGGCCAGGACCAGGCATAGAGGGAGTGGTCATCAGATAAAGTTCTTGGCAATTCTGTGAGCATATGACAGGAAGATACCTGGAAAGGGTTCAGATGGGGCCTGTTATTTATCGTGCCACAGGTATGGGATTATGAAACAAAACATGACTCTCTTTCATCCTTACCCTATCCCCATGAGGAGGGGATCCATCACTGTTCAGTTTGCAGCTGGGGAAAATGAGGCACAGAGAAGGTGGGTGAACTACTCATGACCCCCAGCTGACAGGAAACTCAGCCTGTCTTCTCAGCCATACTCCCTAGGACAATGGGTTCTATTCAGTCCACTATATTGTGGTGGGAAATCAACTTATTTTCAGTCGTGGGGCTTGAAATCTGGGCCTTGGCACTGTCCCCGAGCTCCTCAGATCAAGGCTAGCACTCTACCACTTGATCCACAGCACCACTTCCGGTTTTCTGGTGGTTCTTTGGAGATAAGAGTCTCATAGACATTCCTGCCTGGGCTGGCTATGAAACATGATCCTCATATCTCAGCCTCCTGTGTAGTTACCATTATAGGCCTGTGCCACTGGTACCCAGCCTTTAGTGTAACTCTCACTTTCTCTCTCTCTCTTTCAGGAACTTGTTGAATGTGTGCTGGAGGAGGTGGCCCAGTATCCCCATGTGTCTGGGACCAAAGGTGGCCCTCTTATTCCGGAGGTAGGCTGTGAGTCTGAAGCTTTCTTGCTCAGCCTATTGAACTCGCTCCCTCAGGTAAGCCCCCCTGTGCCCAGGCTAGACCATGATGGTTATTCATTGCCAGTCCGTCTGGTGAATACTTTCTCACTACCCTCTGCTAAGAAAAGAAAGTGAATGAGGAGGTGTTGCATTGTCCAACCGCACAGCCTGACCCCGGGCCTCTGGTCCTCACCCCCACCTATCTGACCAGACCCTGATTATAAGAAAATGAATTCGCTCTTTCTACTTTGCTTTGTTGGGGTGTGTCGTTTCAGGGAGGGCAGGTGGTGTGCAGAGGAAAGACCCCAGACCTAACACCTCCTGGGGGACATTTGTTCTTGTGACAGAGCCAAGTCATTGCTGTGGACAAGGTGGAAGCTGCCATCAGACTGACCAAGAACAATGCTCAAAGTAGGGAGGCTGTTGAAGTATCAAAACCACCCATGTCTGCTTCCCACTCACAGCAAGGGGGCGTGCAGTGCGGGTGCCACGGCACTGGTTCTAGAGGATTGTAAATGGATGGTGGCAGTCAGGTGCCAGTAGCTCTAGCCCATCATCCTGGCTATTGGAGAGGTTGAGGTCTCATGGTTGTGACTCAGAGCCAGCCCAGGCAGGAGAGTCTGTGAGATTCTTATCTCCCATAAACCACTCCCCAATCACAAAAAGTGCCAGATGTGTTCTGTGGCTAAAGTGGTAGAGCCTCAACCTTGAGGAAAAGAAGTTCAGGGTTGACATCGATGCCCTGAATCCAAGCCTTGGGACTCACAAAAGTAAAATAAATGAATAGTGGGCACCTGTTATCTTACTACCAAAAAGGATGGATTCATTCTTCTCTCTGGTACTTGTAGCCAAAGGTAAGGGGCTTCCCTTGATGTTTCCCTAAACCTCTCCTTCTCTCTATTACCTCTCTTGGCTTCAGTTGCAGGATAGAATTCTGATCCTCCCAATTGATGTGACCTTACATACCCTCCACTACACGCCTTCCTTGGGGTGATGATCCTGGATGTACTCACCACTGGGATAATGAAGCACTGGAGAGATGGGGATAGGTATCCCTGAAACTCATACTCTCACACACACATAATCCTGTAAGCCAACTCAGACTAGCCTTTTCCAAAGACATTTTATCTCCTTGCATTAACTGACCTAGGAGAGGAACTTTATCTCCTGTAAGTGACAATTTTAGCTAGGGCTTGCTAGTTGACACAAGATAAACAGAAACTCAATGGGAAGGCTCTGATACCTGTCACTTCTGGTTCAGGCTCACTCGTGACATCCTGGCTACTCGGGAGACAAAGTTCTGAGGATCAAAGATAGATTGAAGCCATCAATAAGCTGGAAAGCCAGTGAGATTTTATTCTCCATAGAACCATCAAAACATTAGAGGTGGAGCTGTGGCTCCACCAGCCTTGAGCATGAAAACCCAGAGAGACAGCTCCCACATCCTCAGTTCAAGCCCACACAAAGAAATGACCCAATTTGTTGCCCCCAAACTGCCTGGGCCTCGTGTGCCCTCTCATGGAGTGTGATATATCACCGGTCCCTAGGTCCTTCCAGACAATTCCAGATGCCCACAATACAGAGGCACACACTTTAGATTCCAGGGCCAGGGAACTGGGGGATGAGAGAATGGTATGGTCAGTACTTCAATGTTCTGGGGCATTAGCCTTGACCTGGCTATGTCCCCTTTGTGTAAGTTTACTTCTTTGTGGCTGGCCACACACCAGCCACTTGTGCTGTGAAAGTGGCTGGAGCAGAAGTGAGATCTAGGATGACCAAAATCTGTATTTATGGCATGATTACTGTGGGGTTGTCTTTAAAAAAATCTTAGAGCTGGAACTAAGAGCTTCCACTGTCCCTGAGATTCCTTTGCTCAAATCTAACACTTGAACCATAGCTTATTTTTCATCTTTTTTAGTAGTTTAGTAGACAGAAGTGTCTCACATACTTTCCTGCCTGTGCTGGCTTCAAGTTGCCATCCTAAGATCTCAGCCTCTTGAGTAGCTAGGATTGCTGGTATGAGCCACTGGAATCTGCTAAAGATGTGTGTGTGTGTGTGTGTGTGTGTGTGTGTGTGTGTGTGTGTGTGTGTGTGTGTGTGTGTGTGTGTGTGTGTACTAGGGCTTGAATTCAGAGACTAGGTGGTATCCTTTAGCTTGTTTGCACATGGTTGGTGCTGTAACACTTGAAATACAGTAGCTCTGCTTCCCATCTTTTTTGGTGATTTATTGAAGATAAGAGTCTGCCCAGGCTAGCTTTGAATCTTCATTGATCCTCAGGTCTCAACTTTGAGTAGCTAGGATTATAGGCATGAGCTATTGGCATCCAGCTGCAAGGATGTCTTTTCATCTGTTCTAACAGCTGTCTACTTGCCCTTGCCTAGATCTATGACCTCCACATAAGCTCCCACCAGGCCCTGATTTTGTGGAGAACATAAAGCTCAAACGTGATCCCATTTCTTTATCCTCAGGAAAGGAGGTTATATTTCGTCTGAAGCCTGGGGTTGGAGGGGTAGATGGATGCTCGGCTGGGAGAGAGGTAGTCTGTGTTAGCTAAGAAGGAAAGTGTGACCAGATGCTAATAGTTCATGCTCTCATATTCCTAGCTCCTCAGGAAGCTGAGATCTGAGGATTGCCATTCAGAATCAGCCCAGCTAGAAAAGCCTGTGAGACTCTCTTCTGCAAATAACTACAAGAAGACTGGAAGAAAAACTGTGGCTCAAGTGGTAGAGTACTTGAATGAATGAAAAAAAGTGAGGGACAGAGACCAGGCCCTGAGTTCAAGCCCTAGTACTAAGATCTGTAAGCCCACATGCGCGCACACACACACACACACACACGCGCGCACACACACACACACACACACACACACACACACACACACACACTGGATGGTGGTAATGATGAGCTGAGCTGAACTAGAACTGGGGGCAGTCCTGAGGCATAGTCACAGTAAACTCTCAAGGCAGATCAAGTGGTTTCTCCCTAAGTCCTTCTTGGGCTGAGGGGTCTGGACCATGCCAGTATGTTCCATGGAACCTGCCCCTCCATCCATGAACGGGGCCACAGAACCACGGGAAGGACACTAGGGATGCTCCTTTGTAATCAGCCCAGGATTGCTGACCTTCATCTGCCCCAGCCTCCTCCCCCGATCACTGGTGAGGAAAGCAGGGCTCTGAGCCCTGGGACACCTGGGATAGCGACTGCTACAAGCAGCAGCCAGCTGGCTGTGGATTCCTGAGCCTACAAGCCTTTCATGAGCTCAACTCAACACCTGCCCAAGGTGTGCCTGACAAATTCACACTTTTCTGATACCTGCATGAGCGGGTGGTACCTGGTGTGTCATCTTGCATCTCCTGCCCCTGCTGGCCAAGAACCGTGGTCTGAGACATCGAATTACTGCTCAGATCCACCTTGCACCCATGACAGATGCCATTCTGATGATCTCCATGCCCCAAGGCTTGACCCTTCTCTGATACTGTGGCTGCTCTGTAGGTAATGGCCTCCAAAGAGGCTGCTCTCAAGACTTATAGGACATCTAGACATTGGGAGACCCTCAGGGGCCCACTGGAAAATTCCCTGCCTAGAGCCACAGAGTGAGGTCCAAGCAGTCCAGGTGTTGGTCATGGAGCTTGAACTCTGGGCCTGGGTGCTGCCCCCCAGCACTTCAGGTTACCACGTGAGCTACAGAGCCAGGTTTTCTGGAGGTTCCTTGGAGATCAGTGTCCCACGGACTTTCCTGTCCGGGCTGGCTTTGAACCGCAATCCTCACATCTCAGCCTTCTGAGGAGCTAGGAGTGAGCTACCGGGGCCCGGCTAATCTGACCTTTTACCACAGTGGACTAGGAGCTCCTGAAAGCTTTTCTTTATTTTTTTTCTGTGCCAGTATTTGATCCTGAACTCAGTGTCTGGACTCTGGTCTCTTAACTTCTTATCTCAAGGTTAGCACTCAACCACTTGAGCCACAGCTCCATTTCTGGCTTTTGGTAGTTCATCAATAGCTTTCCTCCTCTAACCTGGCTTGACCCATGATCTCTATCTCAGTCTCCTGAGGAGGTAGGATTATAGGCAGGAGCCCCTGGCTCCTGGGTTTCTTTTCTTCTTGTTGTTCTTTTTTGTATTCATAACAATCTGAAATCTTCACGGTGTCATTCCAATGGTTTGAATTCAAAGTAAACTACCCAGTCCTGGAGTTCGAATGCCAGGACAGACACCCACAAATGGAAGGAGATTCTGACAAACTCATTCCTATTTATGTGAATGCTAATGGAATGTTATAAAAGTAATAATTAAATTTGCAGTTAATCCATGATTTTATTTTAGAATGCCACAGAATAATTATTGGATTTATGTCTTCCATTCTAGCACCATGGTATGATTCCCCTAATGGAAAGATATTGACTAATTTTTAATTAATGATTTTATAAGTATTCAACCTTGATAATTCATTAAATGAAGGTATAATTTAATAACTAGTAAAATTGGTAATATATGTATATAATTTAATAGCCTCACATTCCCTTTCTCTCCATATTCACATATATATACATCTATCTATCTATCTATCTATCTATCTATCTATCTATCTATCTATCTATCTATCTATCTATCTATATGGGGCACTCCTGTGGCTTGATCACAGGTCCTCAGAACTTCCTGGCAGCTCACTTTGCTGGAGGCTGATGTTCTAAGACTGTGACCCCATTTATGGATTGGACATTGTAGGCTATTAGTTGAAATCCCAGCGTCGCCAAAAATTTATTCGTGGAGTAAGAAGCCAGTTTTGACACATGATTTTTCATTCTCTGTGAAAGTCCTGGGTCTCAGTATGATGCATAATCCATATGCAAATATATCCTATGTGATATGATGTAATAAAAGCAATGTTGTATTTGTAATAATACTAAATAAATAAGGGTAATAAACATCATATGCAGTAAACCCATGTATGTAAATAGATATCATATATTAATATTGCTTTTTCCATCGTTGTGGTTTCAATTCAGGCCCTGGGAACTGGTTTAAATTTCTTGTCTTCAAGGACAGTGAGCCTTTCCCCTTCACCCACATTGCCATAGAGTTATCCAGACCCTGAGTTCAAATACAAGGCCTGCCAGAACAATGGTGCAAGTTCCAAACCATGGCCTTATTATTATTATTAGCCAAGCACAAGGCTTGCTCATTTCTTGGCATCTCTGCCACAGCCGAGCCTTGGATCCTAGGATCCGAGTTCAAATCTTGGGGCTGGCAAAAAAAATAAAAATGAAAAGCATAAAACTGACAAGTTCAAGAAGATGGTTTTTACTTTTTTTTCCTTTTTATTGTGACCATCCTGGGTCTAAATGACAAAGCCCAGAAAGTGTACATGACTCTGCATTGCTGATGTTTGGTGGGCTACTAAGGAAGCCATAGCTGAAACTGGCAACTTAGGTCTTGGGATTGTCACTAATGAATGGTGGAGATTCTAAGAAACCCTTTCCCATATACAGCCATATAAATGGAATGTTATAAAAGTAACAATTAAAATAGTAATTAGTGTATGATTATGTTATAAAATTATACATAACAATTATACTACATTGACGAATTTTCAATTAATAATTTATTATGTATTCAATCATGATACTTAAAAAAGGAAGGAATAATTTAATTGCCAATAATCGGTAGAAATATCATATATGAAATTTCATAGTATACAGACGTGTGTCTCTTGTGTTATGCATCTACCCCTATCCATCCATCTATCTATCCATCTATCTATCCATCTATCTATCTATCTATCTATCTATCTATCTATCTATCTATCTATCTATCTATCTGTCTATATCTGTCTATCTATCTGTCTGTCTGTCTGTCTGTCTGTCTGTCTGTCTGTCTGTCTATCTATCTACAAATCTACACGTTTTTCTGTTTATACACTTGTCACTACTCGGGCTCAGTGGTAGAGTGCTCGCCTAGTATGAACAAGCCCTGGGTTAGATTCCTCACTACCGTGTGCACAGAAAAATCCAGAAGTCTTGCTGTTTCTCAAGCGACTGAGCACTAGCGTTGAGCATAAAAACTTAGGGACTGTGTATAGACTCCTACTCAAGACCCAGGAATGGCACCAAATAAAGATAGAATTTTTTACTGCAACTATATAATGATAGCAAAGCAAATACCTCATCACAGAGCAAGCCGGGAGTCTGTTGCTGACAGATGCCATGTAACCTGACATAGCCAGAGGTAAATGGCTCCACAGAACCAGATACCATTGGTTTGCTAATCCCTGTCATCCAAGATACGTAGGGACTGAGATCTGACCCTGATTGGTTTAAAATCCAGTCCTGGCAGGAAGTCAGCAAAACTCTGATCTGTGGCTCAAAGTGGTAGAGCTCTAGCCTTGAGCAAAAGATCTTAGGACAGTACCCCTTAGCTTTCAATGGAATCCCTGTGGCTGACTCCACCTCCTCCAAAAACACCCCACCCCTCAAAATCATTAGATGCGAACTTTGTATGGTTTGTGATGTTATTCTGAAAGAATGGTTATACTGATGAAAGCACTATAATTCTAATAACCGTGTGTGGGATACAGCTATTTGATGAGTCCTTTATGATGTTTTGTTTGCTGAGTCCTTTACAGGGTGCATTTTTTCATCTGGTTCTTATAAGAGTTCCACAAGTAAGATGATTGTGCAGATGAGAAACTTTAGGCTCAGATATATCCCCATATCAAGGCCAAAATTATGTTTGTACCTAACTCTAGTGAGTTGTCTCCTACAGACAATTGTTTGGGTTTATTTTTCTTGGTCATGAACTTTGAACTCAGGGCCTAGCCACTGACCCTTCCCTGTTGGGCTCATGGCTGGCTCCCTACCACGTGGAGCCAAGAAACCCTTTTAAACAGAGTGTTACAGTCTAGGTATCTGTAACTTAGGTCTGTCATCCTGTCTACTCAGGAAGCTGAGACCTGACGATCTGGGTTCCAAACTATCCCATACACAAAAGGTCCTAAGAGACTACTGTCTCCTATTCACCACTTAAAAACATGAAGTGGAAGCTGGGCGCCAGTGACTTGCACCTGTCATCCTCGCTACTCTGGAGCCTGAGAGCTGATGATCACAGCCCAAAGCCAGGCTGGACAGGAAATTCCTTGAAAGGCTTCTATCCAGTGAACTACCAAAAACCTGCAGGGGTGCTGTAGCTCAACTTATAGAGCACTTTGCTTTAGCTGAAGAGCTCAAGGACAGGACCCAGGCCTAGACCTCAATTCCTCCAACTTCCAAGAGAAGAAAGAAATAAACCTGAAGTTGAGGGCTGGCAATGTGTCTTAGGGGTAGAGTGCTTTGCATGTATGAATCCCTGGGTTTGATTCCTTAGTACCACATCACTAGAAAAAAGTCTGAAGTGGCTGTGTAGCTTAAGTGGTAGAGTGCTATCCTTGTACCGGAGAAACTCAGGTACAGTGTTCAGGTCTTGAGTTCAAGCTTCAGGACAAGTGTATGCACACACACACACACACACACACACACACACACACAGACACACACACAGATACCAGAAGTGAAGCTGTGAAACCAACTGTTAAATCAGTGAACTCCTGTTCTGAGCTCATGGTCAGCACCCAGGCCCTGTGTTCAACCCTGAAACCTAACCACCAAGGGTCTAACTAGGAGAGGTCAAAGGTTTCAAAACCTGATGAGCTTCACCAGCCCTAAATGACAGGAAGCATTGTGATATTAAACATGTGCTTAGATTTAGCAAGCTTCCAGAAACCTAGGAATACACCATTGCAAATAATCATTTTATTAGGTTCACCTCCCTTGTTGTCTGCCAGAAGGACCCTTGAATTAATTGTAGCAGGTTATTTCAACACTAGAACATAGGCTAACAAAAAGACAGGATGAGTGCAGGGAACTTGGTCTGCCATGGGAGGTGGCACAAATGAAGGCTTCCTGTCAAAACAACACTAGGGAGAAGAGATAGCTTGGGGTACAAAGAGGCCTTTTTCTCCTGGCCTTCAGAGCCTGCCCACACTCCACCTCACTAATTGGCCTCGATGGAGTTGCTTGTTACACAACTGTACAAGAGTGAGGCCTTTTGTCTGCCTGTTCCAACGATGAGGCAAACTTCCTTCAGCAGTCCCTGGTGCCGAGAAAACCTCAGGCTACAATGGAACAGTGAGGGGAGCCGCGGAACATGCACTGTCTTGAAAGCACTGTCTCTGCTATGAAATCATTCTATTCAAAGCAAATTTCCTTGCTGGGTGCCTTTCATCTTGGGGACTCTGGACTTTCACCTATAAAAATACATCCAACATACATGGGGAGACATGGAGTCAATTGATTTTTTTGTTATTTGTTTTTAGGCAGGTCCGGGGGTTGTTTTATGAGCCTAGGCATTGTGCCTGAGCTCTTTTTGCTCAAAAGTAGAGCTCTGCCCTTGAGACACAGCTCCACTCATGGCGATTTTTTATTCCTTTGATCACTTCGAATAAGAGTGCTGTGGACTTCATGTCCCAGCTGAATTCAAACTGGCATTCTCCACCTCACATACTCCTGAAGAGCTAGGATCACAGGCAGGAGTAAATGACACCTGGCTTTCTTTTCTTCTTGTTCTTTTTTTCATTGTGACAAACTGAAATCTTCACAGTGTCATTTTAATGGTTTGCATTTCGAAGTAAACTACCTAGGCCTGGAGTTTGATTGCCAGGACTGCCACCTACAAATGGAGGGAGATCTTGAGAAAATCTTTCCTATTCATGTGAATGCTTAATGGAATGTTTTAAAAGTAACAATTAAATTTGCAATTAGTTCATGATTCTCTTATAGAATGCCACACGAAAAATATTTGATTATGTCTTCCATTCTAGCTCCTTTGTATGATTCTCCCAATTAAAGAATACTGACTACTTTTACATTAATGCTACTTCATTAAATGGAGGCATAATTTAATAATAATTCATAAATATATAATTTAATATCCTCACATTTTCTCTATCATATATATTGCAAACTACACATCTATCTATCTATCTATCTATCACTTTCTCTCTGTCTGTCTATCTATCTGTATCCACATCTTTATCTATATCTATATCTATCAGCCATTACTATGGCTTATTCCACAGAACTGGCTGGCAGCTCAGTTTGCCAAAGTCTTTTGTAGTACAACTGACTCTTTCATGAATTGAGCATTGTGGGCTGTGAATTCAAATCTCAGCATTGCCAGAAGCTATATGTGGAGTCAGAAGCCAATTTTGACACATGTTTTTCCTTCTCTGTGAAAGTCCTGGATCTCAGTATGATCTATAATCCTTATGGAAATACATCCATGTGATAAGATGTAATAAATGAAATAAATATTATATATGTAATAATAATAAATAAAATAAAAAATAAGGGTAATAAATGTCATGTGTAATAAACCCATGTATATAAATAGATCTCATATACGATTATTTTTTTTCAGTGCGGGGGCTTGAATTCGGTGCCTGGAAACTGGGCTGAAATTCTTGTCTTCAACGACGGTGAGCTTACTCTCCCCAGCAGTGCCACAGAGTTACCCAGACCTTGAGTTCAAATCCCAGGCCTGCCAGAAAAATGGTGCAAATTCCAAGCCAGAGTCTTGATTTTTTTGGCCAGGACTGGGGCTTGAACTCAACTCGTGACTACTCTGCCTCAGCTTCGATCATCCTAGGCTGGGGTGCAGCCTCTGGACCCACAGCCCATCCTGAGATCCTAGGACGAGTGTTCAAATCTTGGGACTGGCAAAAAAGAAGTGTTGGGAAGGAAGCTCAGTAATAGAGTGCTTGCCTTGCATCCATAAGGCCCTGGGTTCGATTCTTCAGCACCACATAAGAAGAAAAAAGTCAGAAGTAGCGCTATGGTTAAGTGGTAGAGTGATAGGCTTGAGGTGAAGAGTTGAGGTACAACACCAGAGCCAGTGTTCTGGCCCCAAATCCAAAAAAGAAAAAAAAAGAAAAAAACAGAGGAGGGGAAAAAAGGAGAAGTACAAAACTGGGAAGTTCCAGAAGGTGGTAGTACATTGTTTTATCCTTTGCATTGCAACCATCCTGGGTCTAAATGACAGGGCCCAGAAAATGTACATGACCTTGCACTGCTGAAGTTTGGTGGGCTGTCAGGGAAGCCATAGCCCAAACCAGCAACCTAGGCCTGGGGTGCAAATCCCAGGACTGCCACCTATGAATGGAGGGAGATCCTAAGAAACACATTCCAATATACATCCATATGAATGGAATGTTGTAAAGTAATAATTACATTAGTAGTTAGTATATGATTATATTATAAAATTATACACAATAATTATAGTACATTGACTAATTTTCAATTAATACTTTGTTATGTATTTAACCATAATATTTAAATGAATGAAGGAATAACTTATCAATAATTGGTAGTAATATAGTATATATAATTAGATAATATACAGAAATCTCTGTCTTGTTTTATACATACATATATATATATTTATGTATATATGTGTTACAACCTACATATCTATTTCTACATTTGTCATTACTTGGCTCAGTGGTAGAGGGTTTGCCTCATATGTATGAAGCCCTGGGTTCAATTCTACACTATCACATGCACAGAAAAATCTGGAAGTCTCATGCTACTTGATTTAAAACAAATACACATTAAAACGGTTAAAATCAAATGGCAATTTATTCTTTTTTTTCTTTTTTTATTGTGAAAATACTGTACAGAGGGGTTACAATTACATGGGCAAGATAGTGAGTACATTTATTATCAAGCATTGTAGCCTGCTTCTTTGTTTACCCTTCCCATCACTTCCCATCCTCCCCCCCAACACCCAATCCTCCCCCCACAAGTTGTAAAGTTCGTTTTTGATATGACAACTTGTACTTCTCATTGTTGCAACAGGTCGACCTGTATACTTATTTAAATGTCTTGTTTTTCCATTTCCCCTACACAAATTATAACGTCATCAAATACAGTGAAAGCAGGGGTTATACTGTTGGAGAGGGACATACAAAGCAACAAAGAAATAATCTTATAATTGCGTTAGAAACAAATGCATGAAAGAAAAAAACATATAAGATACATATCTTAGGGTTCATTTTCCTAACATCACCTTATCTGAACTTTTCTGCTTGACTCATACATATACTAGATATTGCAAATAAGAGAAATCATGGGACCTATGTTTCTTTGGGCTTGGCTTACTTCACTTAATATAATTTTTTCGAAGTCTTTCCATTTCCTAACAAATGGGGCAATGTGATTCTTTCTGATGGAGGCATACAATTCCATTATGTATATATACCACATTATCTTGATCCATTCTTCTACTGAAGGGCATCTGGGATGGGTCCATAAGGTAGTTATCGTAAATAATGCTGCAATAAACATAGTTGTGCTGGTAGCTTTAGTGTGGTCTTGTTTGTAAACATTTGGGTAAATGCCCAAAAGTGGGATTGCTGGGTCATAAGGGAGCTCTATGTGGAGTCTTTTGAGGAACTTCCATACTACTGTCCAAAGTGATTGAACAAGTTTACGCTCCCATCAACATCCCCTCCAGCATCTGTTGTTGTTAGAGTTCTTGATTCTTGCCATTCTAACTGGGGTGAGGTGGTATCTCAATGTTGTTTTGATTTGCATTTCTTTTATGGCTAGGGAGGTTGAGCATTTCTTCATGTGTCTATTGGCCATCCTTCTTCCTTCTTCAGAGAAGTTTCTCTTTAAGTCATTAGCCCACTTATTTATTGGGCAGTTGTCTATTCGAGGATTTGTTGTTGGGGGATTTAATTTTTTGAGTTCCAAGTATATGAGACCCTTGTCCTTTGTATGGCTAGTGAAGATCTCCTCCTAATCCGGAGGCTTTCTGTTGATCTTGCTAGCTATGTCCTTTGTCATGCAGAAGCTTTGCAACTTCATGCAATCCCATTTGTCCAATCTTTCTTTGATTTGTTGTTTCCGGGTCTCTATTAAGAAAATTTCTGTCTGAGCCAAGGAGACCTAGGTTTCTCCTTTTCCATCCTGTAAGGTTTTTAGAGTGTCTGCTTTGACTCCAAGGACTTTGATCCATTTGGAGTTGATTCTGGTGCAGGATGTTATATAAGCATCTAGCTTTAGTTTTCTACAAGTAGTTAACCAATTTTGCCAGCACCATTTACTGAAGAGGCTGTCTTTCTTCCATTCTATTTTTTTAGCTCCCTTACCAAAGATTAGATGGCTAGTCTGTAGGTTCATTTCTGGGTTTTCAATTCTATTCCATTGGTCCTGAGGTCTCTTCTTGTGCCAGTACCAAGCTGTTTTGATAAATATGGCCATATAGTGGAGTTTGAAAATTGGTATTGATATTCCCCCAGCAGTGTTCTTTCCGTTGAGGAGCGTTTTTGCTATTCGGTGTCTTTTATTGTTCCATATGAATTTTTGGATTGCTTCTTCTATTTCCTTGAAAAATGAGGTTGGAATTTTGATAGGTATCACATTAAATTTGTAGATAGCCTTGGGAAGTATTTCCATTTTCACGATGTTAATCTTTCCAATCCAGGAGCATGGGAGTTTTTGCCATTTTCTAAGTTGTGATTCGATTTCCTTTTTCAATTTTTTAAGTTTTCATCTTAGAGGTCCTTCACTTCTTAAGTTAATTCCTAGGTATTTTTTTTTTGTGGGGATATTACAAATGGATTTGCTTTCCTAATTTCAGCCACACTTTTCTCATTGTTGGCATACAAAAAAGCCATTGATTTTTGAGTGTTAATTTTATACCCTACTACTTTGCCAAAATTTTGAATCAGCTTGAGTAATTTGGGAGTGGAGTTTATGGGATTCTTTAAATAAAAGATCATGTCATCTGCAAAGAGGGAGAGTTTTATTTCTTTTTTCCCTATTTGGATCCCCTTTATGTCTGCACCTTGTCTTATTGCTGTAGCTAGGAATTCTAATACCAGGTTGAAGAGAAGCGGAGAGTGTGGACATCTTTGTCTTGTTCCTTAGTAAAGAGGAAATGGCTTTAGTTTTTCACCATTGAGTATAAAGCTAGCTGTAGGTTTGTCATATACACCTTTATTGTATTGAGGAATGTTCCATGGATTCCTAATTTTGCCAAAACCTTCATCATAAAGGTGTGTTGGATCCTGTTGAATGCTTTTTCTGCATCTATTGAGATAACCATGTGGTTCTAATCATTGGTCCAGTTGATGTGATGAATAATATTGATTGATTTGCCTATTTTGAACCAGCTTTGCATCCCTGATATGAATCCTGTTTGATCATGCTTTATGATTTTTTGGATGAATTGTTGAAGTTGATTGGGCAAAATTCTGTTGAAAAGTTTTGCATCAATGTTCATCAAAGAAATGTGTTTATAGTTCTCTTTCTTTGATGAATCCCTGCCTGGTTTTGGGATCAGGGTTATGATGGCTTCATAGAATGTGTTCCGTAGAGAACTTTCTATTTCAATTTCATTGAAGATTTGGAGGAGTATTGGTGTGAGCTCTGCTTTGAAGGCCTTGTAGAATTCCGCTGTAAAACCATCTGGTCCTGGACTTTTCTTAGCTGGGAGGTCTCTTATTGCTGTTTCTATTTCAATGCTTTATGTGGGCTTGTTAAGATGGTTTAACTCATATTGGTTTAGTTTTGACATGTCAATATTTGCTAGGAAAAGGTCCATTTCTGCCAAGGTTTCAAACTTATTAGCATAAAGTTTTGAGAAGTTATTCCTTTAAAGTGTTCTGAATCTTGGTTGTTTCCATGGTGATGTTTCCATTCTCATCTCCGAGTTTATTTATTTGGGTGTGTTCTCTTTTTTTCTGATAAGATTTGCTAAGGGTCTGTCAATTTTGTTAATTTTTTCGAAGAATCAACTCTTTGTTTTGTTGATCCTTACTATAGTTTATTTGGATTCTAATTCATTTAATTCTGATTTAATTTTAATTATTTCTTTCTGTCTACTGGATTGGGGTTTATCTTGCTGCTCTTTGTCAAGGAGGCTCAGAAGTCCCATGAAATTGTTGGTTTCAGATCTCTCTAATTTGTTGATGTAGGAATTCAGAGCCATAAACATGCCTCTGAGGACTTCCTGTCCTGTGTCCCAGGGGCGCTGGTAATTTTTGTGCTTGTTTTTGTTGAATAGCATAAACACTTGAATTTCCTTTCTGATCTTTTCCATGATCCACTTGTGATTCAGCAGTGTGTTGTTCAGCCTCCATGTGTTACCGGACTATCTTTGGTGGCTTTTGTTGTTGAGTTTTAATTTTATTCCCTTGTGGTCCGAGAGAATGCAAGGTATAACTTCAATGTTTCTGAATTTGGACAAGTTTGCTTTGTGGCCTAAAATGTGGTCTATTTTAGAAAATGTTCCATGTGCTGCTGAGAAAAACGTGTATTCTGATGCTGCTGGTTGAAATATTCGTTAGATGTCTGTTAAATCTAGTTGATCTATGCAGTTGTTTAGATCTGCAGTTTCTCTGTTGAGTTTTCGCCGAGTTGATCTATCTAGTGGGGAGAATGGTGGGTTAAAATCCCCAACTATTGATGTCTTTGGATCTATGTGGGATTTGAGGGAATGTAGTGTTTCTTGGAAAATTTGGGTGCTCCGTTGTTTGGCGAATAGATATTAAGAATTGTAGTATCCTTCTGAAGGGGAGATCTCTTAATTAGTATGTAGTGACCTTCTTTTTCTCTTCTCACAAATTTTAATTTGAAGTCTATTTTATCTGATATTAGGATTGCAACTCCCGCCTGTTTATGGGGGCCGTTTGCTTGGTAGATTTTGTTCCAGCTTTTAACATTGAAAATGTGTTTGTTTTTATGGGCAAGATGTGACTCCTGAAGGCACCAGATAGAAGGACCTTGTTTTTTAATCCAACTAGACAGTCTATGTCACTTAATTTGACAGTTGAGTCTGTTAATGTTAAGAGATAGGACTGAGAGGTATTTGGGAGTTCCTGCAATGATATCAATCTTCTTGGGGGCTGTGAAACCTGGGTTCTTCCTATGGTTCTTGGATTCTCAGTTTGGGTGCAGTTTCTTGACCTTTATTGTGGTCTTGTTGGTTTTCTATGTGTAGAACATCATTAAGAATCTTGTGTAGGGCTGGTTTGGTGGAGATGTATTGTTTCAATTTTTCTTTGCTATGGAAGGTTTTTATTTGGCCTTCAGTTATGAAGGAGAGTTTAGCTGGATACAGTATTCTTGGTTGATAGTTGTTTGTTTTTAGGGCATGGCATATACCATTCAAGGCTCTTCTTGCTTTGATTGTCACTTCTGAGAAGTCTGAGGTGATTCTAATTGGTTTCCCTTTATAGGTGATTAATCTTTTCTCCTTGACAGCTTTAAGGATCTTTTCCTTGTTCTGAGTTGATCCTGTGTGGATTATAATGTGACGGTGAGATGTCATATTCTGGTTTGGTCTATTTGGAGTTCTAAAAGCTTCTTGTATTTGAATAGGCCTATCTTTTTGCATGTTTGGGAAGTTCTCTGCTAGGATCCTGTTAAACAAATTTCCTAGACCATTAACTTCTGTTTCTAGGTGCTCCTCTATACCCACTATCCTTAGATTAGGCCTTCTGACGGTGTTTTCCAAGTGTTGGATAGATCTCTCATATTTCTTGGATTTCTCTTGGATGGTTGTATGTTCTTTCTCTACTATGTCTAGGCTGTCTTCAATCCCCAAGATTCGATCTTCTGCATATTCTAACCTGCTGTCGAGACTTTCTACTTTGTTTTTTATTTCTTTTCCTTCTATTTGGTCAGCTTTGATGGCTTCAAATTCTTTGTTGAAGCTTTGTTTTAGATCTTGTATGAACTTCTTTACTTACTTAATTTGGTGTTCACTGTTTATTCTCAAATCATTTAGTTGATTGGTTATGGTTTCCTTGGACTCCCATTCCTTCTGTTGGGTTCCATTCAGCATTCCGTTTGTGGTCTCCCTGACTTCCTTCAGCTCTTTGTTAATGGATTCCATGAATGCCTTTAGTGATCTTTGTGTATTTTCATCCTGCTCTCTCAATTCCTATATTACTCTTTCATTAGCTTCCTCCCGTTCTTGAGATTCTTATATTCTCTTTGAGTGTTCTTAAGCTGCTGTGTTAAGTGTGTACACAATGGGGGATAAGGTCTAATAATCGACTACGGGTTTATCTGAGGATGCGCAGAAAAGCAATTAAGTCACATAAAGAATGAAAGAGAAGAACAGGTGAAAAGGATAAGAAAGAAAGAAAAAGAGATCAGAAGTTCAGTAGAGCTAAACAAAAATCAAGACAAAACATAAAAAAAACAAAAAAAGAGGAATAAAAATGCACACACACTTATACCCCTAAAATAAAATTCTAAGAGGAAAAAAAATTACTAGAAAACAATTTTTTTCAAAAAAGGTAAAAATTAAATTTAAAAAACAGCATTTTTAGAAAAAAATTTTTTATAAAAGATATAACAACAACAAAAAATCTTCTTTGATTTTTTGGAGATGGGTGGGAAAAATCCTGTGTCTCTCTTTTGTCCGTAACCAGCCTCTTGTTGGAGTCTCTGGTCTGCTTGTGTTCCTGTGGCTTGGTTGGTTACTTAATCAGTTTCTTTGAACAGGCAGAAAAATGCCCTGCGATCCTCCTCCCAGGTGAGTTCAATGGGTGGAAGATGGCTTTTTCCTCGAGTTTGGAGATGCTGTGATGATGCTAGGTTCTGGGTAGAATTGAGACCTTTCAGCAAACATTAGCTTTTCCTGGGGGCTGGTTTGTGAGAAACTCATAGAGTCCAGCCTGGAGCCATTCTCAGGGTTTCTGTTTACTGAATTTCAGTTGATTGTCGAGGCTTCTAAAGGGAGGGGCAGCCTCTGGCTCTGATTACCAGGTGAAGAAAGCCACTCCTGGTGCTGGCACCTGAGCTAGGTGACTTTTCCCTGGGTGGAGTTGAGTCTGGCAGGTGAGGTAAGGCTCTTGTGACCTGCTAGATGACCCTAGATTTATTCCAGGGCCTGAGTTGGAGCTAGCAGCTCCTCCGAGCTTTGTCAGTATCCAAGATGGAGATCTCCGGTACTGGGTATGGGGAGGGGTGTCCTTCCCTCCTCTGCTCCCTGCGAAGGAGTGAGGACATCAGGCTTCTACTCACGCCGAGCCTTGGGTCCTGGGTCGTCTCTGGTCTGCGAACTGCAGGATAAAGATGTCTGCTCCTTGTCGGTTCCTGTTGGTGTTGAGTGGAATCCACTCGCCCACCACGTCTGGCTCCTTCATCCCGGACTCTCTGTGATTCAGGTATCACGCCTGCTATCGCTTCTGCCACTGCTGCCGCGGCTGTGGTGGCTGCTGGCAAGTGCCCAGGGCTGTCTCCTTGTCTGTATTTTCTCTCTCTGTCCTCACTCTCTGTCCTATGAAGGCACACTTGTTGTGATTCTATGGCTTAGGACTGTTCCCTGGAATTCTAAAACTGCTTTCTATGCCAGAGCTTGTTTAGCCTACAGCTTCTCTTCCACAATCTTCCTGGAACTTCCTGGCAGTTTATTCTTAATGCAAGAATTACAATCACAATTCACCAAACAACAGAGCACCCAAATTTATGCAAGAAACACTATTTTCCCTCAAATCACAAGAGCTCCAAAGACTTGAATTGTTGGGGACGTTAACACACCACTTTCCCTACAAGACAGATAAACTCAGAAAAACTCAACAGAGAAAACACAGATCTGAACAACTGCATAGATCAACTAGATTTAACAGACATCTATTGGATATTCCAACTAGCAGCATCAGAATATACGTTTTTCTCAGCAGCACAAGGAATACTTTCCAAAATAGAACACATTTTAGGCAACAAAGCAAACTTGTCCAAATTCAGAAACATTGAAGTTATACCTTGCATTCTCTCGGACCACAAGGGAATAAAATTAGAACTCAACACCGAAAGCCACCAGAGATAGTCCACTAACACATGAAGGCTGAACAACACACTGCTGAATCACGAGTGGGTCATAGAAAAGAACAGAAAGGAAATTCATATATTCATGATATTCAACAAAAATGAACACGCAAATTACCAACTTCTCTGGGACACAGCAAAGGCAATACTCAGGGGCAAGTTTATAGCTCTGAATTCCTACATGAACAAATTGGAGAGATTTGAAACCAACAATTTCATGAGACATCTGAGCCTCCTTGAAAAAGAGGAGCAAGATAAACCCCAATCCAGTAGACAGAAAGAAATAATTAAAATTAAAGCAGAATTAAATGAATTAGAATCCAAAAAATATAGAAAGAATCAACAAATCAAAGAGATGCTTGTTCAAAAAAATTAGTAAAATTGACAGGCCCTTAGCAAACCTTATAAGAAAAAGAAGAGAACTCACCCAAATAAATAAACGCAGAGATGAGATTGGAAACATCACCACAGAAAAAAACAAGATAGAGAACATTATAAGGGAATACTTCTCAAAACTTAATGCTAATAATTTTGAAAACTTAGCAGAAATGGAACTTTTCCTAGCAAATACTGACATGCCAAAAATAAACCAAGATGAGTTAAACCATTTTAACAGGCCCATATCAAGCATTGACATGGAAACAGCAATAAGAGACTTCCCATCTAAGAAAAGCCCAGGACCAGATGGTTTTACAGGGGAATTTTACAAGGCCTTCAAAACAGAGCCCAGAGCCCACACCAATACTTCTCCAACTCTTCAATAAATTGAAAGAGAAAGTTCACTACTGAAATCATTCTATGAAGCTATGATAGCCCTCATCCCAAAACTAGGCAGGGACTCATCAAAGAAAGAGAACTATAGACCCATTTATTTGATGATCATTGATGCAAAACCTCTCAACAAAATTTTGACCAATCGACTTCAACAATTCATCCAAAAAAAGTCATACACCACGATGAAATAGGTTTCATTTCAGGGATGCAAAGCTGGTTCAGTATACACAAATCAATTAATTCATCACATCAACAAGAACAAGGATAAGAAACATATGGTTATCTCAATTGATGCAGAAAAAGCATTTGACAAAATTCAACAACCATTCATGATGAAGGTTTTGGAAAAATTAGGAATCCATGAAACATTCCTCAATACAATAAAGGCTGTATTTCACAAACCTACAGCCACCATTATACTTAATGGTGAAAAACTAAAGCCATTTCCTTTTAACTCAGGAAGGAGACAAGGATGTCCCTTCTCCACTTCTCTTCAATCTAGTATTAGAATGCCTAGCTACAACAATACGACAAGATGAAAACATAAAGGGGATCCAAATAGGGAAAGAAGTAAAACTCTTCCTCTTTGCAGATGACATGATATTGTATGTAAAAAATGCCAAAGTCTGTACTCCAAAATTACTCAAGCTGATTCAAAACATTGTCAAAGTAGCTGGGTATAAAATTAACCCTCAAAAATCCATGGCTTTTCTGTTTGCCAACAATGAGAAAAGTGTGGCTGAAATTAGGAAAGCAATTCCATTCGTAATAGACCCACAAAAAATAAAATACCTAGGAATTAACTTAACCAAAGAAGTGAAGGACCTCAATGATGAAAACTTTAAAAGTTTGAAAAAGGAAATCAAAACAGAACTTAGAAGTGCAAAAACTCCCATGCTCCTGGATTGGAAAGATCAACATCTTGAAAATGGCAATACTTCCCAAGGCTATCTACAAATTCAATGCGAAACCTATCAATATTCCAACCTCATTCTTCAAAGAAATAGAAGAGGCAATCCAAAAAGTCATATGGAACAATAAAAGACCCCAAATAGATAAAACTATCCTCAACAGAAAGAACAGTGCTGGAGGAATATCAATACCAAATTTCAAACTCTACTATAAAGCCATAGTAATCAAAACAGCTTGTTACTGGCACAAGAACAGACCTCAGGACCAATGAAATAGAATTGAAACTCAGAAATGAACCTACAGTCCTATAGCCCTCTAATCTTCAATATGGGAGCTAAAAAAAAATAGAATGGAAGAAAGACAGCCTCTTCAGTTAATGGTGTTGGCTTGGTTAACTACTTGTAGAAAACTAAAGCTAGCTCGTTATATATTACCCTGCCCCAAAATCAACTCCAATGGAGCGAAGACCTCGGAGTCAAAGCAGACACTCTGAAAACATTACAGGATCGAATAAGAAAAACCCTTTTTCTCCTTCGCTCAGGCTGAAATTTTCTTAATATAGACCCAGAAACACAACAAATTAAAGAAAGGTTGTACAAATGGGATTGCATGAAATTGCAGAGCTTCTGTATGACAAAGGACATCGCTAGCAATATCAATAGAAAGCCCATGGATTGGGGGAAAGATCTTCACTAGCCATACAATGGACAGGGGTCTCATATTTAAAACATACCTGGAACTGAAAACATTAAATCCCCCAACCACAAATCTTCAAAGAAACAACTGACCAATAAATAAGTGGGCTAAAGACTTAAACAGAAACTTCTCTGAAGAGGAATGAAAGATGGCCAATACATACTTTAAGAAATGCTCAACCTCCCTAGCCATAAAAGAAATGCAAATCAAAACCTCGTCCCAGGTAGAATGGCTATAATCAAGAACTCTAATAACAACACATGCTGGAGGAGATGTGAACAGAAGGGAACCCTACTGCATTGTTGGTGGGAGTGTAAACTTGTTTAACCTCTTTGGAAAGGAGTATGGAGGTTCCTCAAAGGACTCCAAATAGAGTTCCCCTATGACCCAGCAATCCCACTTTTGGGCATTTACACAAATATTCACAAACAAGATCACACTAAAGGTACCAGCAGGATATGTTTATTGCAGAATTATTTACCATAGTTAAGATATGGAACCAAACCTGATGCCCCTCAGTAGATTAATGGATCAAGAAAATGTGGTATATATGTATATATATATATATATATATATATATATATATATATATATATATATATATATATATATATATATATATGTATATATATATATATATATATATATATATATATATATATATATATATGCGCCCATCATAAAGAATGGCATTGCCCCATTTGTGAGGAAATGGAATGACTTGGAAAAAATTATATTAAGTGAAGTAAACCAGGCCCAAAGAAACATAGGTCCCATGGTTTTCCTTTTTTCCAATAAATAGTATATGTCTGAATCAAGCAGAATAGCTCAGATATATTGATGTTAGGGAAATGTACCCTAAGATATGTACTCAAATGCTGTTTTCTTTCATGCGATTTTTTCTAACACATTTATAAGATGATATCTTTGTTGCTTTGTATGTCCCTCCCCCATGGTATAACCCCTACTTTCACTGTATTTGATGTTGTTATAATTTGTGGAGGGTAAGGGCAAAAACAAATCGTTTAAATAGGGATACAGGTGGACCCATTGCAACAATGAGATGTACAAGTCGTTATGTCGAAAACGAACTTTCCAACTTTGGTGTGGGGTGATTGTAGGCTTGGGTAGAGGGATGGGGGAGGATGGGATAGAAAGGGGAAACAAAGGAGCAGGCTACAATGCTTGATAAGAAATGTACTCATTATCTTGCTCATGTAATTGTAACCCCCTTGTACAATATTTTCACAATAAAAACAAACAATAATCTAGAAAAAAAAAAGAAAAGAAGCTAGGCTTAACACCTTTATAACTTTTAAAAACATCCTAATTGTAGAACATCATTGAAAGCAAGTTCCATTATACAAATAAACTTTTTAACCCTCCTTTGAAGGCCTTTTTAATTGTAATTTTAACACATACAAGGGGCAGTTTTAGCAATAATAATCAGATCATCACATCACTCATTTTAACCATCATGTTTTCAGTGTCTATCTGCAGGGAAAAAAGACCGAACAAAGATGGGCCACTCAGCCCCTCCTATGGAATGGGCACACACCCAATCTGACTCTTTAAGGTTAGATGAACTGCGTTTATGCCAGCTTGCCCTCCTTTACCATGTGTGGACTCTTCCCAGGGCCAGTCCCACCACCTATGAAGCCCCCCCCACCCAGGGTCGGTCCCACCATGCATGACCCGCTTAACTGCACTTCTGCCTGCTCATCCTCACCCCTAAATATAGATCTTAGGTGGTCTTCTAAGTTTTCCCATTTTTGGTGGGGAGGTTTGAATAAAATACTGCTTTAGATAGACAGAACGGGTCATGCTTTGTAACAGTGCTAAATTGACCTTTACATTTAAATTTTTAATATTTATCCTGAAATTTTAGCCAAGGGAACTAAATCCCAAACTGCCAAAGCATTTTAAAATATTAAATTTCAAAATAACAGATTTTCTAATTTCTACATTAAAGAATCCTTAAAAAGCCATTTAAAACAATGTGAAAGATTTTTTAATTTTTAGTAATGTCTAAATCCCTTAACCTTTTACATTTTAACCTTAAACTCACCCAATTTTTACAGCATGTTGACAATTTTTATCTTGAACATGTTTACAAACACAGAAAACACACACATCTTAAAGCGTGCAAAAATCAAAATCAGTTGTACATAGATTTTTTTTAAGTTTTTTAACAAAAATTTAATACAGTATTTTTTTTAACTAAGTACCTTTGTTAAGCTTCATTTTCCCAGGCTTGCTTGTTTAGCAAGGCAATTCACCAACGGATCTTTTGAATACCTTCTGTTGCAGAAGGGCTGGTTGACGGGGTCACCTGAAACTAAACTGGCCTGAATTTTATCCAATATTAGACAAGAGCACTTTACAAATTGTTACATTGTCAGGACTCGCTGAAAAGTCCAAACCAGGTGCTTAGCCTTCCACACCCTCCGCTCAGGCAGCCTCCACAAGGAGAAAATGCATCCCAAGGCCTGAAAGGTACCAGACTAGTCCAGTAACCTTTCACACCTCACAGTGAGGGGATCATAACAGGTCTGTGGCTGAGCCCAGCCAGAGGCTGGAACTTTTATTTCCCCAGAGTTGTTCAAATAAATAACAAAAATATAAATAAACACAAAAACCAAGAATCGACACTTAAAACAGGTACCAATTTTAAAACAGAACTAGACAACAAAGGCTGAGTTGGGGACTAATGTACCCTTAGTTCAACCCTACCAGAACTGCTCCATTCTCACTCAGCAAGCTGAAATCAGAATCTGCTGAGTGAGCTGGCCACCCTCACCCAGAATTTCCCCACCTCAAAAATAGAACAGAAACGACACCAAAGTAAACAAGACAGACAAGTGGCCACAAAGACAAAATCAGATCTCCTTGAATTTGGCAACATCTCACCACCAGAGGATTTCTTTCTTTCTTTTTTTTTTTTTTTAGATAACTGCAAATGTTGACCCAGGGGCCTTCCAAGGTGGAGGAGAACTCCCAATCATCTTGGGGCAAGGGAAAAATGACCCTGGAAGCTATCCCCTCAGACTGACAGTCTACCCCCCATACTCAGAACCTCTGAGCAAAGTCCCGAGGCTAAGATCTTGCTGGTGGCACTTGGTGGTCAGTGGCAGATTCATCTGGCTTAGAGTTTTCCCTGCAGGCCCCTTTCAAAGTTATTGCTAGATCTTGCAGGTTCTCCCTTCCCCCACTGCCTCCTCTTCTAGAGAATAAGTCAACCTTGATGTCATCCTAAAATTCCAAAAGTATTAAAATGGGAGAGCGCCTGAGGTGAAAGGAGCCTCTGGCCCCCACTTTTGTGGGGGCTCCAGGATGCTCACTGATCTGAAAATGAAATAAAATGAATCAGGAAAGGAAAGAAAGAGAGGCGCTGAATTAAAATGACAATGGCAACTATAAATGAGACAAAGAGAGCATGCATGTTGATCTCAAGCTCGAATCCACCCCTAAACCACGGTGGTGGAGGCCAGACGAGTTCCTGTCCCAAAGGTTGGCAGAGGCCGGTGAGTCAATACCCAGGAGGTGGATAATCTACCCTTAACCCAGAGTGGCAGAGGCCGGACAATTCATGGTCCAAAAAACGACAGAGTCCAGAGAGACCCCACTGGGGAGGGCTTCCCCAAGGGCCCAGGAAATGTCTTCCACCGGCCTGCTGGTTACCTTGTAGCACATCCGTCAACATTTCTTGCCAGCTCCAAAACCCTACTTGCAAGTCAAACATAAAACACTCAACATAAAGCAGCTGCACCCCCTCTTACCGGCTAGCTGGACGACTCGTTGATCAGGTATTTGGGTGGCTTATGGGGGGGCTATCCCAGAAGAGCTCCCACATAAAGTGCCCAGTTTTTGGAAGCCCCCTCTCAGAACACCAGAGACCATGATCAATGCAAACAGCAAAGAGTCGTTTATTGCAAGCTGGAGTTTGGTCCTCTGTGCACTTGGTAACCGGTGATGCTAAGAGGCCCCAAGCATAAAATTGGCACAGCTTTTATATTATCAAACAAACAAGTTTAGGGGGTTTCCACACAAGCAAGTTCACAAGTTCAGGGGGTTTAAGTCCACCCTGATCGCACTTCCCTTTTTCAGCTGGAACACCTGGGCAACTGTTCTGTTTTTTAAGGGTGGGTAAGGTTGGTGGCAACCTGCGGTTTTTCTGAGAACTATTTTTCTCTTTGGCAGCACAGCTCTCTTTGGGGGTTACTTTGAGGGCAGCACAGCTCAGGGGGCTTGATCTTAAAATGGAATTACTTTAGTTCTTCAGTTAGGTCCTGAGTTCAAGTACCAGGAATGGTGTATGCACACACACACACACACACACACACACACACACACACACACACACACCACATGGAGGCACCTTTGCCAAAAATGTATCATTCCATTATGTTCAGCTCCCTAATTGTCTGCCAGAGGACTCTTGAATTAATTGTAGCAGTTTGTTTCAACACTGAAACATAGTCTTACAAAGACAGCATGAGTGCAGGGAACTTGGCCTGCCACAAAAGGTGGCTCAAATAAAGGCTTCCTGTCAAAACAGACCACTGGGGAGAGAGATAGCCTGGGGTACAAACAAGCCTTTTTCTCCTGACTTTCAGAACCTGCGCACGTTCATCCTCATTAATGGGCCTGGATGAATTGTTTGTTATGCAGCTTTACAGGAGTGAAGCTTTTTGTCTGCCTGTTCCAACAACGAAGTCGACTTCCTCCGGCAGCCTGGGGTATGGAGACTCAGCAGGCTACACTGGGAACAATGAGGGAGCCCCGGAACATGGATTGTCTTGAAAGCACTCTCTGTGCTATGAAATCATTCTATTCAAAGCAAATTTCCTAGCTGGGTGCCTTTCTTCATAGCAACTCTGGATCTTCACTGATACAAATACATGCATACATACACAGACACATGGAGTTGCTGGCTCTTTTTTTTTTGTGGTAGGTACTGAGGCTTGAACTGTGAGCCTAGACATTTTCCCTGAGCTCCCTTTGCTCAAGGAAACATTTTAGTGTGTATTAAACCATGATTACCCTAGGCTGGGGTACAGCTTGTACACCCACAGATGATCCAGGGATCCTAGGACCAGAATTCAACTCCCAGCACTGGCAAAAATACATTAAACCAACAAAAATGGAGGAGGAAAAAACAGAAAATGTTACACAACAGTTTTTACCTTTGTTTCCTTAGCACTGTGACCCTCCTGAGCCTCAATGACTTGGCTTGAAAATTGTATGTGACCTTGCATGGATGATGGCTGGGGGGCTGTCAGTGAAGCTTGAGGCAAACTCAGACACCTAGGCCCTGAGATCAATCGTAAGACTGCCACCTACACACAGCTGAAGATCCTAGGAAACTCGTGCCTATCTATAGGAACACTAATAGAATATTTGACATATACTAATTGAATTACTAACTAGCTAGTCATTCTAATATAAGATTGTATGCAATAAATATAGGTCATTGATTATTTAATTCTTTATTAATTCTTCTACCATGATAATTGGAAGCATAATTTTATACCAAATAATTGGTAGTAATAGAATATATAAAAATAAGTTGCAGACATCACTCTTTATATTGGGTTATACACTAGAATCTACATAAATGTCTATCTGTGTCTCTCTGTATATATTTATAGATGCATATACATATGTAAATACATACACACATGCACACACACACACACACACACAAACAAACACACACACACTGCAATCTAAACATCTACCTGTTTATATATTGGTCATTCCTGTGGCTTGATCTCAGGTCCTCAAATTGGCCTGCCAACTTCATTTGCATCAGACTAGTGTGCTAACATGTAACCATTCATGAAGTGGGCCTGCTAGGCCCTGAGTTCAAGTCAGAGAATTGCCAAAACTTAATCCTGTTGGAAAAGCCAATTGTTCCACTTGTTTTCCGTATCTGTGAAAGTCCTGGGTCTCAGGAATGTTGTAGAATACATAGGAAAACCTATGTCTTATGTAATAGGATGCAAAATGTTATATGTGTAATCATACTCACTCTCAAATACATAAGAAATAAAACACAAAATAAAATGAATACACTAACTGCAATATGCAATAAACACGTTTATGTAAATATAAATCATGTATTTCAAATATATACGAATATTATATATATATTATTTTTTCAAGTGCTAGGATTTGAATTCAGGCCCTGGGAACAGGCTTGACTTTCTTGTCTTCCAGCACGGTGATCTTCCCATCCCCCACAGTGCTACAGATTTACTCACACCCTGAGTTCAAATCCCAGGCCTGGCAAAAACAATGGCCTGAATTCCAAGCCAAGGAGCCACATAATATTTTAAATATTTTTAATGTATATATGTATGTATGTATGTATGTATGTATGTATTTTTATTTTTCAAGCACAGGGCTTGATCTCAGGTAGTGGCAATTCTGTTTCAGCATTGATCACTCTAGGCTGGGGTGCAACCACTGGACTCACAGACAAACCTGGGTTCCTGGGCCTCAAATGCTGAGAGGAAAACAATAATAAATAATACGACACAGAAAAATAAAAACTGGCAACTTCCTAGTTTTACATTTGTTTTCTTTGCAAAGTGACCATCCTGGGTCTGAATGACACGGCTGCAAAATGTTGGTAACCTGGCATTTCTGAAGGCTGGTGGGCTACCAGGGAAGCCTTACGCCAACACGGCAACATAGGCCATGTGTTTGAAGCACAGTCCTGACCCCTACCAATGGAGAGAGATCCTAAGAGTCTTGTTTCTATTCATAGGATTAGCGATGGAAGATTATGAATGGCAAAGTTGAATTAGTTGTTTCTGAATACTACTATACAATTAGATGGAGGGATTTTAGGAGACCAATGGATTTTAATGAATATTTTTGATACATTCAAAGAATACTATTAATTACATGGATGCAATAATTTTGGGACAGTGGTTGATTTTTTAATAATTCATTAAGGATGAAAACAAGAATATTAATTACATGGACACATAACAAATACCCAAGAATTGGTAGGAATGCAGTGCATATACCAGAATAATGTATAGACATCACTGGCACTCTATAAAGATCTATATTTATTTGTGTACTGCCATCTGCATGTCAATCTGTTCTTATTTTGTCAACCCCCGGGCTTGATCTCAGGTGCTAGAAATACTTGTCAGCTCAATATGTCCCAAGCTGGTGTGCTGACACTCACCCATTCATGAATTGGGACTTATAGGCTGTGAGTTCTAAAGCCAGCACTCACAAAAATTGAATCGTGGAGTAAGAATCCCACGGTGACACATGTTTTCTGATTCTTTGAAAGTCCTGAGTGTAAGGTATGAAGTTTCATACACAGGCAAATCTATATCTTATGTAATATATGTAGTAAATATTTCATGTGTAATAATAGTCAATAAAATAAATGGTAAATAAATTAATAAAACAAAAAATAAAATGAATAACTACACTAAGTGAAATATGTGTTCAACATATGGGGCTCGATATCAGGGCCTGGGAACAGCCTGGCAGCTGAATAGGCTAGAGGCTTCTGTGCTGACAGTCAGCCATTCATGAATTGAGCCTTCTAGGCCCTGAATTTAGATCCCAGTACTGCCAAAAATGTAATCGAGGAGGAAGGAGCCGAGCGTGACACATGTTTTCTTTTTCTTTGAAAGTGCTCAGTGACAGGATGTATAATTCAGATGCAAATATATATGCTATGTAATAGGATGTCATAAATGTAAAAAATGTCATTGGTGGAAGAATTGTCACTACAATAAATGAAAAACAGATTGAATTAGTAGTGAATCATTCTAGGATAAAATTAGACACACTAGTTATAGGAGGTGGATTAAGTTTAATATTTTATTAAGCATTAATAGAATAAAAATTGCATGGAAACATAAATGCCTAATAATTGGTAGTAACACATGATGTATAATTTAATTATATAGACATCTGTCGCATTCTATAAAATATGTAATTTATATACAGATGTATGTACATATAATTTTAATTAATGCTTTATTAATTGCTGAGACACATGATTAAATGGAGACATAACTTAATACCTAAAAATTGGTAGTAATATTATCTATAAATTAATAATGTACAGACATCTTTTGTGTATATAAAATCATATACAGCAACCTCTATCTATTTATAACTTTTTCACTCCTGGGGCTCTTTGGTTGAGTGCTTGACTAGTAAGCACGAAGCCCTGGGTTCGAGCCCTCAGTGCCACATAAAAAGAAAACCTAGAAGTTCAGCTGTCTTTCAATCAACTGAGTGCTAGCCTTGAGCACAAACGCTTAGGGATAGTGTCAAAGCCCTTACTCAAGTCGCTGGACTGTCCAAAAAAAAAGGTAGAATATACTCACTGCAACTATAGAAGGACAGGACATCAAATACCTCATCACAGAGAAAGCTAGGAGTCTGGTGCTGACAGCTGTCACCTAACCTGACTTAGCCAGATGTAAACTGCTGTATCCCAGCTCCATGGGTTACCCCCATCATCCTGGCTTACCCTGGCTTACCACCGACATCTTGGCTGCTTGAGGGCTTTAAATCCTGGCAGGAAGTCTGCTAGAATCTTTGAAATATGGCTTGAAATGGTAGAGCACTAGCCTTGAGCAAATGTTAGTAGAAAAGTATCCCCATGTTTTGAGCTCAAGCCCCATAAGTAACCTCCCCCAAAATAAAAACACCCCACTAAACTATTAGTTATGAAATGTTCCTCAAAGAATGTGAAACCACCTTAATTCTAATGATAGCTTGTGGAACAGAGCTCTGTGCTGAGTCTTTCATAGGGTGATCTGTGCTGAGTCCTGCACAAGATGGAGTGTGCTGAGTCCTTCATTGGGTGTTGGGTGCTGAGACTTTCACAGGATGCTGTGTGCTGAGTCATGCAAGAGTGCCATGTGCTGTGTCTTTCACAGGGTGCATTCTTTCAACTTGTCCTTGTAAGAGCTCCACAACTGAGATGATTATGCAGACAAGAATATTGAGGCTCAGATAGGTCCCCATGGCAGGGACTAAATTATGTATTATTGAAGACTAGTGAGTTGTGTCCTGCAGACAATTGTTTTGTTTTGTATTTTCTCAGTCATGAACCTTGAACTAGGGGCCTAGGCACTGACCCTTACCTCTTGGGCTCATGGCTAACACTCCACCATGTGGAGCCAAGGAGCCCGTTGCACCAGAAGCCATGGCCTAGGGTTCTATAGCTGAGGTCTGTCATCCTGCCTTCTCAGGATGCTGAGATCTGAGGACCTGGGTTCCAAACTATCCCAGGCAAAAAGGTCCTATGAGACTATCTTCAATTCACCACTAAGAAAACTGAAGTGGAAGCTGTGTGCTTGACGCTCATGTTTGTCATCCTAGCTACTCAGGAGGATGAGATCTGAGGATCATGGTTCAAAGCTAGCCTGGGCAGGAAAGTCCTTGAGACACTTTGCTCCAATGGACCACCAGAAAAGCTGAAATGGCGCTTTGGCTCAAGTAGTAGAGCACAAGACTTGAGCTGAAGAGCTCAAGGACAGCACCCATGCCTAGACATCAACTCCTACAATAAAAAATGACAGAAAGAAACAAACACACCTGAAATAAAGGGCTGGGAATGTGCCTTAGGGGTAGAGTGCTTTGCATATATGAAAACCTGGGTTTGATTTCTCAGGACCACATCAATAAAAGAAAGCCTGAAGTGGTTCTGTGGCTCAAGTAGGAGAGTGCTCTCCTTGTACAAGAGAATCTAGGTATAGTGTTCAGGTCCTGAGTTCAACTTCCAAGAATGGTATATGGGCCCACACGCAGGCGCACACACGCGTGTGCACACACACACACACACACACACAGACTAGGAGTGATGCTGTTACACAAAATGGTAAGGTACCGGGCTTCTTCACTGAGATCATGGTCAGCAAGTTAGCTCCGTGTTCCCAAAAGATAGCCACCCTGGGCCCAACTAGGAGAGGGCAAAAGTTTCAAAACCTGATGAGATTCACCAGCCCTAGAAGACAGGAAGCTTTGTGATGTCAGATATGTGCTTGGATTTCCCAAGCTTGCGAAAAACTAGGAGAGGCATCATAGGCCCAACATTGCCCTCAATGAAACATTTCATAAGCTTCAGTGCCCTAGTTGTCTGCCAGAAGGACTTTTGAATTATATTGAGAACTGTATCTGAACACTGGTATATAGTCTCACAAAGGCAGGATAAGTGCACAGAACTTGGCCTGTCATGGGAGATGGCACAAATGAAAGCTTCCTGTCAAAACAGAGCACTGGGGAGAGAGATAGTTGCGAGTACATAGTGACCTTTCTCTCCTGACCTTCAGAGCCCGCCTGCACTCCTCCTCACTATCTGATCCGGATGGAGTTGTTTGTTACACAGCAGTACAGGAATGAGGCCTTTTTTCTGCCTGTCCAGGAAATGAGAGAGATTTCGTCCACAAGGCCTGGGATACAGAGAAATCCACAGGTTATACTGGGACCAGTGAAAGGAGCCCTGGAACATGCAGTGTCATGAAAGCAGTCTCTGTTATGAAATCATTTTATTGAATACAAATTTCCTAGCTTGGTGCCATTCATCATAGCTACTCTGGAGCTTCACCTATAGGAATACGTCCATACATACACAAAGATATGGAGGTACAGGCTCTTTGATGGGACAGTTCCTGGGGTTGAACTATGAGTCTAGGCATTGTCCCTGAGCTCCTTTTGCTCAAGGATAGTGCATTAACCTTGAATCACAGCCCCACTTTGGTTTTTTCTGTGATCTCTTAGAAATAACAGTGTCATGTACTTTCCTATGCTGGCTGGATTCAAACTAAGATTCTCTACATCTCAGCCTCCTAAGGAGCTGGGATTACAGTCAGCAGCCACTGGTACCTTCTTTCTTCTTCATTTTTTAATCTGGACAATCTGACTTCTTAACAGGGTCATTCCAATGTCTTGAATTTATAAGTTAACTACCCAATGATCTTTATGGCTGTTTTCACTGAGAAGGATTTTCTTGCCTCATCTTCCCCTCTGGTCACAGGTTTGAAGCCAAAAGTGAGAAACGAGTGTCACAGGAATTGGGAGAAAATATCCACAGGACATGCCAGTTCTGTCACTTAGCATTGAGCTGCAGTGAATTTACTGTCTTAGGATGAGAGGACTGAAAGCTGCAATGATTCTCATAATGTCTGCATTGTTCCTTTTGCACATAAAATGATCTAATAATTATGTGTTGTGTGTCTCCAACCTTAAGTATCTAGAACACACTAGAAGCATTTTCATGTATCTCTTTTCCTCTAGTGCCTCTCGAGATTTACAATGAGGTTTTGTGTGGAGCACTCCTCTGTGTATCCTTGAGAAAAGCTGCTTGAATCCTCTTCGGGAAATCGCCATTCAAAGTCAGCCTGAGCAGGAAGTCTGTGAGACTCTTATCTTCAATAAACCACCAGAAAACTGGAAGTGGAGCAGTGGTCCAGAGGAAAGAGCTCCAGCTTTGAGCGAGAAAGCCAAGCAGGAAACACAGGCTAGAACAGGCAGGAAAGCCTGGGAGGTGCTTATGTCCAATTAATGACCAGATGGCTGGATGTGGAGCTGTGGTGGCGGTAACACCTCAGCCTTGGGAAAAACAGCCAAGGAACGCATTGGGCCCTGAGTTTAAGCCCTGGGATGACCACAAAAAAATTTTCAAAAAGAGAAGGCCAAGTTTTTTTATCAACGCCCTACCTACTTATGTGTGTATATTACCTCCCTGAGTGCAAACAGACTGTATGCATTGCTTCTTCTTTTATTTACTTGTTCATTTTTTCAAATATGCTCCTAGTGCATACTGCACCATTTTCTTCATTTCAGACCCACGACTTTTCTCTTCCAGGTTTCCAGTCCTGTGTCATTATATGATGAACACTGCAGCTCTCAGCAGCCTTTATTTATATTAATTATTAGGCCAATGCAGGACCAGTCACAAATCAGGCAGGGGAAAAGAAGATCAGGTTTTGTAGAAGTAAGCAGTATTCAGAAAATTAAACTAGGGGACTTAAAATGGTAGCATACTTATGTAAAAACTACCATTAAGGAAAAGATGAAGGGGCTGGGAATGTGGATTAGTGAGAAAGTGCTTGCCTAGCATGCACGAAGCCCTGGGTACGATTCCTCGGTATCACATACAAAGAAAAAGCCAGAATTGGTGCTGTGGCTTAAGTAGTAGAGTGCTACAGACAGTGCCCAGACCTTGAGTTCAATCCAAAAACTGGCAAAGAGATACCTAAGTAGGTAGGTAGGTAGATTAGATAGATAGATAGATAGATAGATAGATAGATAGATAGATAGATAGATAGATAGATAGATAGATAGATAGATAGATAGATTAGATAGATTAGATAGATTAGATAGATAGATAGAAAGTTGATAGATAAATCTGGTCTTGGATGTCAGGAGGAAGGAAGGGAACACTTCCCATTCATGAGGCCTTCTGCAGTGTGCTAGGTCACCAGCATCACCTTCACACAATGACAGAGCAGGAAGACTGTCTCTTTCCCACTTCTAAGGTAGCCAAAGGCCCCAGAGCCACGAGGGCAGAGCTAGGTTCTAACTCAGGGGCTTGGAGACAGAAGAGAAACAGCTCTGCCTCTAGTTGGTCTGGGGATTTGCATTAATTAAGTGGAGAATGAAGGAAGGAGAATGGACTGGCAGAGGTAGAAGGGCTTCAAATCTGACAAATGGAGAGTCAAAAACCCACTCCCTAAGACCAGAGAGCAGGGTTTTTCTACTCTGTTCCTCCCCTCTCCCTCACTAAACTGGCTCTCTATTGGTAACCTAAAGATAGCCTGAGGCTCCCTTCACCTGTAGGAGGAAGGTTAATTAGTCATTATTTGAAGAGGCTGATAAAAGCCTGACCCTGGTGTAACTCTAACAAATATTTCAGGTTTCCCTTCATTGCTGGTTGTTCCTGGAATGAATGAAGTGGTTTGGCAGCTCACTTCCTTGTTGAGTGTGTACATTCTGCCTCTTAATCCTGCAGGGCTAGGTCTCGGCACCTAGCCTGGCTTTTGCAACTGTTTTCTTTCCTTCAAATACAGTGTTACACTGGATTTCATCCTGCTAACAGGGCTAGGGCTTGGATTCTGAGAACTTCATTTGAACCCCGGATGGGTCGTTGATGTTTCTTGCCTTCTTCTATAGCTCAGGAACTCTAAGAACATTTAGAGTGCAAGTAAATTCTCATCACTAAGGGAAACACAAGAAGCTCTTGTACATCTGACCTTTCAGAAGTGGAAGTCAGAGTGTCAAAGACTTCCCTGCCCTGATTGGCTTCACCCTGTGTTCCTGAGACCTTAGCCTCCGGAGCTAGGTTGATGGGCTTGAGCTACTGGAGCTCTGTTAGGTTCAGAACTGTAATGACTTTGACAATAGAAGTCAAATGCTTATTGCAAAGTGTTTGGGGAGCATATTATGCCTTTCAACAATGGACCGTTCAGAACCCTGTAGGACACAAGGTTACAATGCTAGAGTCTGAGAGGCTGGGTATATGGATCTGCTACACTTGAACCTGGAGCTCTAACTGCAATTCTAGTGTACATCAGTGTTCATTTTCCAGAGAATGTTCTCCTCATTAATAAATAGGAAAAGTACTTTGATTAACCCTCACTTTTTTTTCCAGGTGTATGTCTCGAACTCAAGCCTGGGCACTGTCCCTGATCCCTTCAGCTCAAGGCTAACACTCTACCACTTTAGCCACAGCGCCACATAGGGTCTTTTGGTGGTTCACTGGAGATAAGAGTCTAACAGGCTTTCCTTGCCTAGGTTGTCTTTGAACTCTGGTCTTCCGCTCTCAGTCTACTGAGAAGCTAGGGTTCCAGCTGTGAGCCACTGTCATCTGGCCTATTGTTTTTGACACTTCTGGGGCTTTATCTTAGGGCCTGGGTACTGTCCCTGAGCTTCTTTTTCTCAAGTCTAGCCACTTGAGCCACTCCACAGCTTCTGGCTTTTTCTGATTATGTGGCACTGAGGATTCAAACCCTGTCATTCATGCATGTTGAGCAAGCTCTTTACCACTAAGCCACATTTCTACCCCACCCTTCCAATTTTATCCCTCACCTGCCTATCCTCAAGAAAAGGTTTCTGAATATAAACGTTCTAAAGAGATCCCAATGGGAAGATGTCCAAAGATAAGACAAAGCTCATACTTGGGGCAGACTATGAACATGTGAAGACTGTGACAAATGCTTCCATTTAATTATGTACTGTGTTTCAACACTTAATAAAATATTAATGAAAAATGAGTCAATATCCTAAATTATTGTGTTTAATTTTAAAATATATGTGCAAAATGTAAAAAAATTATGTGTATAATAATACTAAATACAATAATCAATAAATGAATCAAAGAAAAATAAAATACAAAATCAATAATAAAAATCATAATGTGAAATTAACATACATATGTAAGTATATATATTACATATGTATAGAAATATTTTTTCTCTTGCAGGACCTTCATTCAGGACATGGGGATTCTAGCCTGAATTTCTTTTCCTCAAGGACAGTGAGCTCTGCCTTCAACCATGCTGCAAAAGAGTTACCTGGATGGTGAGCTCAAATCCTAGCAATGGCAGAAATACTGGCCCCAGTTCCAAGACAGTGACTTAGTTTTTATTAATGGAAGCAGTTATGTTTTTTCAGTTCCATACTGAACATTTTAAAAAAGCAGTGTAGAATTTTGTGCAGCTATTCAGACGTATTTCCCTGAGTGCTTCTCTGAGAATTACATTGTTTCTCTTCTTCTGTTTTTTTTTTTTTATTTTAAAAATGTTGTACAGATTGGTTACAGTTACAGGAGCAAGTTAATGTGTACATTTTCTATTGAGCATTGTTGACTCCTCCTTTGTTTTCCCCTTACTATCCTTTCCCTCCCATCTCCACAACTACCTCCCCCTGCCGAGGTCAGTGACTTAGTTTTCCATTTTTTGTTGGCACAGGCTTTGAACTCATGTAGTGGCAACTCTTCCCTCACATTGCTAAAGATTTACCAAGATCCTAATTTTAAATCCCAGGCTAGGAAAGAAAACTTGCAGAAATTCCAAACCAGGGAGTTTTATTTTTTTAAATTTAGTTAAATGATTAATTAATTAATTAATTTTTGGCCAAACATAGGGCTTGACGTCATGTCATGGAAACTCTGCCTCAGCTTGGATCTCCCTAGGCTCGGGTGCAGTCTCCAGACACTTAGCCGATCCTGAGATCCTAGGCCTAGAGGGATTTTAGGAAGAAAAAAAAGCTGGAATGCACAAAAAGTGGTGAGGTGCAGAGTGCTGGGGTTTTAAATTTTTTTCTTTGCATGTTGACCATCCTAGGTCTGAATGATATGGCTACAGTAGACTTGACCTGTCATTGCTGAGGGCTGGTGGGATATCAGTGAAACCATAGGCCAACCTGTCAACATGGCCTTGGATTCAAATCCCAGTCCTGACACCAACGGCAGGAGATCACAAGAGACTCATTCCTATTCATAGGAATACTGATTAAAAGTGTAGTTCATGCACCAGTCTAGTCTAAAATTGGATGCAATAATAGTAGACTGCTGATGGATCTTAATTAATACTTTATTAATCATGAAAAGACTAATATTCCTTCAATGGAGGTATAATAAAGATCTAAGATTTAGTAGGAAAGTTGTAGGTGTCATTTAATCATAGATAGACAGCCCTGGCACTCTTTACCAATATATATTTATTTATATACCACCATCTGCCTATCCATGTATCACTGTTTTGGCCAAACCTGGGGGTCGATCTGGGAACCACCTGACAGCCTCATTGGCTAGAGGCTGCCATGCTCAAACTCACTCATTCTTGAATTGAGCCTGCTAGGCACTGAATTCAGATCCTAGCACTGTCAGGCTTGATGAAGAACACATCTAAAATCTAGATGCTTTGTGATAGGATGTAAACAATGTAATAAATGGTATATGTATCATCAGAGTCAATAAAATAAATGGTAAATAAATGAATAAAACAAGAAATAAAATAAATAACCACAGCAAACACAATATGGACTGAACATCTGTACGGAATTACAAATCCTAATTTTATTTTTTTTTTAAATTTTATTTTATTTTATTTGAGAACATACTGTACAGAGGGGTTACAATTACATGGGCAGGATAATGCATACATTTCTTACCAAGCATTGCAGCCTCCTCCTTTGTTTACCCTTCACCTCTCTTCCCAGCCTCCCCCCTCCCCCCCACCCAATCATACCCCCCCTCCCCCCCCACCGACATTGTAAAGCTGGTTTTGACATGACATTTTGTACTTCTCATTGTTGCAACAGGTCCACCTGAATCCTTAAACGACTTGTTTGTCCCCGTCTCCTCCACATGTTATACTGACATCAAATATAGTGAAAGCGGGGGTTACACTGTGGGGGAGGGACATACAAAGCAACAAAGAAATAATCTTATAAATGCGTTAGAACACATGCATGAAAGAAACAAAAACATTAAAATACATATTTGAGGGTTTGTTTTCCTAACATCACATTCTCTGACTTTTTCCGCTTGACTCATACCTATACTAGATATTGCAAATAAGGGAAACCATGGGACCTATGTTTCTTTGGGCCTGGCTTACTTCACTTAATATAATTTTTTCCAAGCCTTTCCATTTCCTAACAAATGGGGAAATGTCATTCTTTCTCATGGAGGCATAGAATTCCATTGTGTATATATACAACATCTTCTTGATCCATTCATCTACTGAGGGGCATCTGGGTTGGTTCCATATCTTAGCTATGGTAAATAATGCTGCAATAAACATAGTTGTACTGGTAGCTTTAGTGTGGCCTTGTTTGTGATCATTTGGGTAAATGCCCAAAAGTGGGATTGCTGGGTCATTGGGGAGCTCTATGTGGAGTCTTTTGAGGAAACTCCATACTGCTTTCCAAAGTGGTTGAACAAGTTTACATTCCCACTAACAATGAAGTAAGGTTCCTTTCTGTCCACATCCCCTCCAGCATCTGTTGTTGTTAGAGTTCTTGATTTTTGCCATTCTAACTGGAGTGAGGTGATATCTCAATGTTGTTTTGATTTGCATTTCTTTTATGGCTAGGGATGTTGAACATTTCTTCATGTGTCTATTGGCCATCCTTCTTTCTTCTTCAGAGAAGCTTCTCTTTAAGTCTTTTGTCCACTTACTTATTGGGCAGTTGTTTCTGTGAGGATTTGTTGTTGGGTGGTTTAATTTTTTGAGTTCCAAGTATATTTTAGATATGAGACCCTTGTCCATTGTATGGCTAGTAAAGATCTTCTCCCAGTCCGTGGGCTTTCTATTGATCTTGCTAGCTATGTCATTTGCCCTGCAGAAGCTCTGCAACCTTATACAATCCCATTTGTCCAACCTTTCTTTGATTTGTTGTGTTTCCGGGTCTCTATTCAGAAAATTTCGGCCTGAGCCAAGGAGACCCAGGGTTTTTCCTATTCCATCCTGTAATGTTTTCAGAGTGTCTGCTTTGAGTTCAAGGTCTTTGATCCATTTGGAGTTGATTCTGGTGCAGGGTGATATATAAGGATCTAGCTTTAGTTTTCTACATGTAGTTAACCAGATTTGCCAGCACCATTTACTGAAGAGGCTGTCTGTCTTCCATTCTATTGTTTTAGCTCCCTTATCGAAGATTAGATGGCTATAGGTCTGTAGGTTCATTTCTGAGTTTTCAATTCTATTCCATTGGTCCTGAGGTCTGGTCTTATGCCAATACCAAGCTGTTTTGATTACTATGGCTTTATAGTAGAGTTTGAAATTTGGTATTGATATTCCTCCAGCAGTGTTCTTTCCGTTGAGGAGCATTTTTGCTATTTGGGGTCTTTTATTGTTCCATATGAATTTTTGGATTGCCTCTTCTATTTCCTTGAAGAATGAGAGTGGGATTTTGATAGGTATTGCGTTGAATTTGTAGATAGCACAAATCCTAACTTTAAAATGTATGTAAGATGAAGTGTTCCAGGTCTGAGGCTTGAATTCAGCCCTCCCACTACAAGGAGGGAATGGCGGGAGACCCTGAGATACTTGTTTCTGAACCTAGGAGGAGTCATGGAAAGCGATCGATCTCATCCCTGAATAAGTACTTCCTGCATGATGGGAGTAGGAAATGATAGGCAAGACTCATGGAGTATTGATTATTTGTAAAGAAGAGTTGATGAAGCATGATAATTATCATCACAGTCATGAAAAGGAGGCATCCAGAAAGATCCAAGAAATGGTAGTCACACTGAATGAATTCCATTACAGGTCACCATCTCTCCTACTCTACACAAATATGTACTTATTTGCATACTACATTCAGCTTATGAATGGATGACTATTATGCAACCCAGTTTCCCCCCGCCAGGGGGACCTCAATCTCAGGTCCTGTGAATTGCCTAGGTCCTTTGTGGCTCACAGGCTGTTGTGCTCATGTGGACCCATTCGCTAATTGGGCCTGCTAGGTCCGGAGTTCAGATCCCATCCCTGTCAAAAGATTCATCTAGATGTCCAAAGCCAATCTTTGCACCTGTTTATCTTTTCTGTGCAAGTCTTGGGTCTCAACTAGGATTGAGAATAAATTGGCCCCCCTGTGGCAATGGGAATAAATTGTTATCCATGTCAGTCCAAGTATACTTGTCATCATATACTCAAGAAAATACACAATATATCCATGAATAGCATACAAAATAAAGAGAATAACTACACTCAATGCACGATGAAGTCCACACATGGATGGGAATGTACATCCATTGTTTCAATGATGCATTGAGGACTATTGAGGCCTCCCTGGGGCTCGATCTCAGTTCCAGGGAATGACCCAGCTCCTTAGTGGGTCACAGTCTGGTGTGATCACGTGAACCCATTGGGCAGTTGGGCCTCCTAGGCTCTGAGTTCGATTCCCAGCACTGCCAAAATTTCACCCTGATGTGAAAGGCCAGTTGTTGCATCTGTTTTTCTAGGCTGTGAAAGTTCTGTGTCTCAGCTAGGATGGAAAATGTATAGGCAAGTCTATACTCATGGGAATAGTTTGTCATCCAGTTCACCAGAGTTATGTCTGTCATCCTATACTCAAGAAAATACATAATACATCAACGAATAAGACACAAAATAAAGAGAATGACTACACCAAACACAAGATGCCACCCACCAATGTTTAGAAATATAGATCCTCTGTTTAATTATGAATTTATGGCTGTATTGGCACCCACCAGGGCTGGAACTCAGGTCCTGGGAATGGCCTAGCTCCTTAGTGGCTCACAGGCTGGTGTTGTCAACATGTCCCTTTCACTCATTGGGCCTGCTGGCCCTTGAGTTCAAATCCCAGCACTGCCAAAATATTCAACCTGATGTGAGAATCCAATTGATCCACCTTTTTTCCTGTCCTGCGAAAGTCCTGGTTCTCAGCGCAGATGGAGAATGCTATATAGGCACCTCTATAGCCATGGAAATAGGTTTTCATCCATGTCAGCACAGTTATATATGTCACCATACTCAATAAAATACACAATATATCCATGAATAAGACACAAATTAAAAAGAATAACTACAATGAACTCAAGATGCATACCACTCCTGTAGGTAAAGAGAGATCTTATGTTTAAAAAAGGTGGGCTTATTATTTTGTCCAGTGCTGGGCCTTCAAATCAGGCCCTGGAACAGGCCTGACATTCTAGTCTTCAAGGATGGTGAGCTTCAATTCTCCCACAGTGAAACAGAGCTACCCAGACCTGAGTTCAAATCCCCGCACTGACAAAATATTCATTCTGATGTCAGAAGCCAGTTGTTACACACGTTTTCCTCTCCTGTGAAAGAAGAGGATGGCGAATGCATAGGCAACCCTACAACCATGGCAACAGGTTGTCGTCCATGTCAGCACAGTTATACCTGTCACCATACTTAGTAAAATAAACAATACCTCCATGAATTAGAGACAAAATAAGGAGAAGTGAACCAAACACAAGATGCTGTCCACACATGTATGTCAATATTGATCCTATGTTTAAATTATGAATGTATGAAATTATGAACTTATAGTGGACCACCCTGGAGATCAATATCAGATCCTGGGAATAACCTAACTCTTTGGTTGCTCACAGGTTGGTGTGTTCACCTTGATTTATTGGCCAATTGGTCCTTCTAGGCCCTGAGTTCAGATCCCAGCAATATTAACAAGTGGATCGTCAAGTAAGAAGCCGAGGGTGAAACTTGTTTTCCTTTTCTCTGAGAATTCTAGGTGTCAAGCATGATGGAGTACATTTCTACAAACCTAGTGCTCTGTGATAGGATGTCATCAATGTAATAAACGAAATGGGTTTCATATAGTAAAATCAATGGTAAATAAATGAATAAAACAAAAAATACAAGGAACAACCACACCAAACATGTATAAATCCTATCTTTACAATGTATATAAATAGTATGTTTTCCAGGGATGGGGCTTGAATTCAGGACTAGTGAACAGGCTTGATTTTCTTATCCTCAAGTACGGTGATCTTCCCCTTCATCCACATTGCTGCAGATTTACCCAGATCCTTAGTTCAAATCCAACACCTGGCAGGATAAATAGCGGGAATTGCAAGCCAGGGAGCTAATTTTATAAAACTTTTACTCAGCACTGGGCTTGAACTCAGGTCGTGGTAACTCTGCCTCAGCTTCGATCACCCTAGGGGATCACAGATGATCCTGGGATCCTCGACCCCCAGGCCTTTCAGGGAAAACAATGTACAGAAAAACTGTGGCCTTTTTAGGTTTTCTTCTTTGCACGTGACCCTCCTTTGTCTAAATTACACTGTTGCAAAAAGTACTTCACCTTGCATTGCTGAAGGCTGGCAGACTATTGGGGAAGCCATAGGCTCACATGGCAATATAGGCCCTGACCAACCAATGGCAGGAGATACTAAGAAATAGGTTTCCAACCATAGGAATAACAATGGAATGTTGTCAATGTCACAGAATGAGTTGTTCGTGAATAGTGCTCCATAAAATTAGGCAGCATTATTTCAGGAAGCTGATTGATTTTATTTAATATTTATGAAGCATTAAAAGATTATTATTACTTACAGGAACACAAAGATTTCACGACACTGATTTCTTTTAAGAAAGAAAACAATTACATTACTTACATGGACACATAATAAATACCCAAGAATTGGTAGGAATGTAGTCTATATAACTAAATAATGTATAGACATCTCTGGCACTCTATAAAGATATATATTTATTAGCTTACTGCCATCTGCATGTCAATCTGTTCTTATTTTGTTAACTCCTGGGCTCAATCTCAGGTCCTGGGAACAGTCGGTCAGCTCAATTTGCCCCAGGAGGACATGCTGACACATAATTTCATTATGTGTCCATTTTAGGAATGTGATTGTTTAAATGCTTAATAAAGTATTAACTTAAATTGATTAGTGTCCTATAATATAATTGTGTATAATTTTATCATAGAATCATTCAAGAAATACCCATTCAATCATGACATACATAATATTCCATTGGGTATCATATAGATAGAAACAAGTTTCTTAGGATCTCTTGCCATTTGGAGGTGGAAGGATCAGGATTCAAACTGTGGGCTCCAGCTCCCACCACATCAACCTGAGAATAGGGTACTCACCAGTCTGTCCAAGAACATCAGAAAGACCAATGATTAGGCAGGCACCAGTGGCTCTCAGCAGTCCTCCTTGATACTTACAAGGCTGTGAAAGGAGGATCATGGTCAAAGTCACCCAAGCCAAGAAAGTCCTTGAGACCCCTTTCCAACTTCAGTGCCAACATATCAAGTGTGGAGGGCCAGCCTTGAGCAAAAGCAGCTCACAGACTGTGTCCAGATCTTTAGTTCAAGCTCCAGGATTGGCAACAAACAGACATACACAACAAACTGTGCAGCCATCCAGCTAAAGCAGGTTACCCTCTTGTCCCCAACTGCATTGGACAGAGTTCCCTGGGAAAAAGGCTAGGGTAGCCTCTGTCATCTTGCTCTGCCCATACTGCCTGCATCACAGGATTCCAGCCACACCCCCATTCTTTCATGTTCCTTTCTGACCAATGGGATACAAGAATGGTGGCCATGCCCACATTCCATGCTGCTGGGTAGCACCAGGATTCCCTCTGTTTGTTTACAACACTACCAGAAGTTGAGGAAGGTAGAGGTGGTTGAGTGATCAGCAAGAGACTGGAGTATAGTAGGAAATTGATCCTCCCACCAGTGCCCCAGCTCCCTCCCCCCTTCTTGCGGTGCTGGGTTTCAAACCTCAGGCAATGGCGCACTACCAGCAGGCATAAGGCCCCACCCAGGTCCCTGACTCTGTTCCTCTGCTCTGGGCCCATGTGTAAACAATGCCACCTCCATCGCTGCTCTTCCCACCTGGAACAGCTGCCAACATCTTCTCCAAGCAGCAGAGGTGAATGGCTGCCCCAACACCACCCCTGCCCCTGGTCAGACACTCCACTGGGGGCACCATGACCCCCTGCTTGTTTCCTCTCCCTGGCTCTGAGGAGCCAACTTTCTGTCTTGGGCATTTCTGAGAAAGAGACTCAATAGAGACTCAGGCTGTGCTGGATCAGGGTCCTCCTATCTGTGACAGGTATGCTCCACCAAGCATGGTCCTCTGTAGTTGGGATGGTAGACGTGTAGCGCCATGCTCAGTTATTGGTTTAGATAGATTATCTCAAACTTTTAGTCCATGCCAGCAGATTCTTGACCACAGGTGAAGTTCTGGATAGTGCCGAAACCATCGGACCTCAGTCTCCTCACAGGACAGTGAGGAAACAAGGGATTTATACAGAGGGATCTGTGGAGCATGGCTAGGCACAGAGGGAGCATCCTTCACATAAGGTTCTCGGCAGTTCTGTGAGCATATGACAGGAAGATACCCAGAAAGGGCTCAGGTGGGATCTGTTATTAATTGGGCAACAGGTGTGGGATTATGAAACAAAACATGGCTCTCATCATTACCCTATCCCCATGAGGAAGGGGATCCTTCACTCTGTTAAGTTTTGCAGCTGAGGAAACAGATGCACAGAGAAGCTGGGTGACCTGCTTATGACCTCAAGGTCACAGGAAGCTCAGCCTGACTTCTCTACCATGCTCCCTGGGACAATGGGTGCTATTCAGTCCACTTCACGTGGTGGGAATCCATTTCTTGTCAGTTGTGGGTCTTGAACTCTAGGCCTGGACGCTATTCCCGAGCTCTTCAACTCAAGGCTAGTGCTCTACCACTTGAGTGCACTTCCGGTTTTCTGGTGGTTGTATGAAGATAAGAGTCTCACAGACGTTCATGCCCAGACTGGCTATGAACCCTGATCCTCATATCTCAGCCTGTTGTGTAGCTAGGATTAGAGTTCTGAGCCACCAGCACCCAACTTAAGCACAATGCTGATTTTCTTTCTTCGTCTCTCTCATAGTAACTGGCTGAATGTTTTCTGGATGAGGTGGCCCAGTGTCCCTATGTGGCTAGAACCCAAGGTAGCCTTCTCATTCAGGAGGTGGGCTGTGGGTCAAGAGCTGTCTAGCTCAGACTGTTGAAACAGTTCCATGACGTAAGCCCCTCTGTGCCCTGTCTAGACCATGACGGTTATTCATTTTCCATCCAACCTTCCTGGACTTATTGTATTGTATTGTTTCTTACATCATTTTCTAGCACCTGGCCAAAATTATGATAAAGTTATGGAATGAAAATGTAATGCCATCTTAAGAAAGTCACTTAGGGCTCTGTGAATGTGGCTTAATGGCACGGTGATTGCCTAGCATCCATGAAACCCTGGGTTCAATACCCCAGTACCACATAAACAAAAAAAATCACGGGAGGTGGTGCTGTGCCTCAAGTGGTAGAATGCTAGCCTTGAGCAAAAAAAGAAAGACAGAAAGAAAGACAGAAAGACAGAAAGAAAGACAGAAGGAAAGAAGGAAAGTAAGAAAGAAAGAAAGAAAGAAAGAAAGAAAGAAAGAAGGAAAGTAAGAAAGAAAGAAAGAAAGAAAGAAAGAAAGAAAGAAAGAAAGGAAGGAAGAAAGGAAGAAAGGAAGAAAGAAAGAGAGAAAGAAAGAAAGAAAGAAAGAAAGAAAGAAAGAAAGGAAGGAAGAAAGGAAGAAAGGAAGAAAGAAGAGAGAAAGAAAGAAAGAAAGAAAGAAAGAAAGAAAGAAAGAAAGAAAGAAAGAAAGAAAGAAAGAAAGAAAGGAAGAAAGGAAGGAAGGAAGAAAGAAAGAGAGAAAGGAAGAAAGGAAGGAAGGAAGGAAGGAAGGGAGGGAGGAAGGAAGGAAGGGAGGGAGGAAGGGAGGGAGGGAGGAAGAAAGAAAGAAAGCCCTGGTTTTCCCTTATTCGCAATAACTAGTGTATGTCTGAGTCAAGCAGAAAAGATCAGATAAGTTGCTGTTAGGGAAATGAACCCTACGATATGTATTTAAATGTTTTTTTCTTTCATGTGATTGTTTCTAACACATTAATAAAATTATTTCTTTGTTGTTTTGTATGTCCCTCACCCAGAGTATAATCCTTGCTTTCACTGTACTTGATAATGGTATAATTTGTGGAGGGGAAGGGAAAAAAATCATCATTTAAATAGGGATACAGGTGGACCCATTGCAACAATGAGATATGCAAGTCGTTATGTCTAAAACAAACTTTACAACTTTGGTGGGGGTTGGGAAGGAGGATTGGGTCTGGGGGCAGGTGGAGGATGGGAGAGGGTGGGAAGGGGAACCAAAGGAGGAGGATACAATGCTTGATAAGAAATGTACTCATCTTGCCCATGTAATTGTAACCCTTCTGTACAGAATGTTCACAATATAAAAAGAAAAAAATTAGTAAATGCAAAATAAAGAATCCATACTTTGAATATATAATTGCTCCTTACAAACTGACACCTGACAATAGTCTCTAATTCATGTATTTTACTTATAATAATGTGTTAAAAAAAGTTTTGGTTATTAGGTCACAGCAATTAATGCCAGGAATGTGCTTAGATGTCAGGTGAAGATTAATTCTGGAAATTCAAAGATTCCAGGATTTTGTGTGGTCACTGCTAATCACAAAGAGAAGGGTAATCTAAGTGACATTTAGAAACCTTTTTGGTCAGTGACCGCAACAAAAAGGCAGAGGCTAATTAATAGTTGTGACACAAGAGAAAAAATAACTCCAGAGGGAAGGAATGAATGATAGTAACTAAGGTATACCAGAAATTGTTCTACAAAAAAATTTTGGTTATTGAAGAACTAGTTTTCAACTAGGCTTATTCCTCATTGCCTTTAGCATTGTAAATCTCTTAGGCTAGTTCTTAATCTCTGTGTGATAAATGTATCTCTCTCTATGCTGTTCTTTCATACTCGATATGCTTTGCTTTCTAAAAATCTGTCTTTCTATATTTCTCTATGAACATTTCCTGATACTAAATACACCTATACAGATGTTAGAGGATGCTAATGGAGGGGTCCCATAGCTAATGAGGCATTAATGTAACAGAATGGAAAAGGAGGACATATTTATTGCTACCTCAAATTTTCTGAAAAACTGCAATGGTATCATTGGGTTCAAATTTCCATTGTTTGTCTACGTAGTGTCATTCAGTGCACATAAATGCAAATATGAGCGAGGTGCTGGTGGTTCACCCCTGTTATACTAGCTACTCAGGATGTTGAGACCAGAGGATTGTGGTTGAAAGCCAGCCTGGTCAGGAAAGCACATGAGACCCTTATCTTCAATTAAACACCAGAAACCCGGAAGTGGTGCTGTAGCAAAAGTAGTAGAGCACTCAACTTGACCTGAAGAGCTGAGGGACAGCTCCCAGGATCAGAGTTCAAGCCCCACGACTAACAAATAAAGTGAAATATGACTTTGTTTCCCCCAAAGGAACGACAAGATTAATAATCTTCCCAAGCAGAAAAATAAATTCCAAAATGATTCAATAAACCTACTTTTTCTAAGTTATTTACTTTATGGCTTCTTTGCTAGACATATTCTCTACTTTTAAAAATTGTCAAATATTAGCTTTACAAACTTCATCAAATATTAGATGTTTCAAAAGAGAAGTCTATTCAGTTGATGTCACTTAGCTTTCTTACTATCTTAGTTCAAAGCTAGCCCAGGCAGGATAGTCTGTCACACTCATTTCTAATGAACCACCAAAAAAGAACAAGTAGAGTTTTGGCTCAAGCAGTTGAGTACTAGCTTTGGGGGCAGATGGGCAGGAAAGAAAACTGTTCAGGGACAGGGTCCAGCATCTGGGTTCAAGCTCCAGAACCAGCACAAACTAAACAAACAAGCAAACAAAAAAAAAACCCAGATATTTCTTTGGGACCCTCCTTAAAGGTGTACTCATTTGACAAGAGGCTCCTTTTGGTGATCATACTCACTGGATCCTGCTTTTTTGGAATCCTTATTGCTCTGGAGAACTCAGGACCAGTCTAAACAAATTGATAATTGACTCCTACAAATAGAGATTCATCTCAGGGGTGAAATATCCATCCATAAGGCACTTTAAAAGCTCCATGTCTTTGTTTCTTTGCAGTAGAACACTTTTAAAACAACGTTATTTCCTTTTGTTCTATGATGGCTTTCAAATGGCACATTATTTCTTTTTGTAATTCTCTCAACTATAACTTTACAGAAAAGTTTTATATGAGTAAAGAACATACTCAAAAAAGTCCAGGACAGAGTTTCCTTCAAGCCTGGGGATTCTTTTCTTGTACAGTAGAAAGGAAAGCACAAGTTAACTTGAAGTTTGTCGTTCCTCAATGTTCCATTCCTCTCCTGGGATCAGTTTTCATATCCAGTTACCATTACTTCAAGTAATAATCGATGGCGCTGCTTGAGGTATAATGAATGTTTTCTGGCTTCACTGAAATAACACAAGGACACCTTTGGAACTGAGGTAACATGTGTTTCAGAGAAAACAGTAAAGAGAAAATATGAAATTTATATTGCTTATAAGTATATTATCCATGAGTATATTTAGTTCAAACTTTGTAAGGTCTCTGTAAACTAAAGTGAATTTTAAATGGGAAGAAGGTTCTCAGATCATTCTTTTTGTGAGTGTATGTACAGCACATTATTTCCCAGGTGTATATGAGTTAACATTAAGGGAAACTATAGTAATAAGAGGAGAAAGAGAAGTTCTGTGTTAAAATATATGGGTTCAATACACTATAGAAGACTCTACAAATAAGACAACATTGAAACAATAAAGCCAAGTCCAGTATGCAGATTTTTGGGAGTGATATAGAGAAAGCATTACTCCTAGGTGGAACACGAAGTATGAGGCCACTCCCTTCCTAAATCACGCTTGCTAATCACACAACTCTGTAGAAAGTAGAATGGAAGTATAATTCTGGTTCCAATGCAAGTCAGATATAAGAGTATGGACTTAACTGGAAAAAAAATCCATCTTGAGAGAACAGGGCTTATACTAGTAATGAACTGCTGGCTAAGATGATATTTATTTTTCTTTCCTTATATATTTATTGTTGGTGGTGGTGGTCTTTGCACTTGAAATCTGGGCCTGGGCACTGTTCCTCTGCTATTCAGCTCAAGGCTAATGCTCTACCATTTGATCCACAGTGCCACTTCCAGTTTTCTTGTAGTTAATTGCAGAAAAGTGTCTCCAAAACTTTCCTACCCGGGCTGGCTTTGAACCCCAATCCTCAGATCTCACCACCACTCAGCTTACTATCACATTTCTAACAGTGTACACTCAGGATATGTAATGGGTATATTCATCTATCTTTATATGAATTCTTGAGTTAAAATCTGGGCTAGAGCATAGACTTACACTCACAAAAATGATTATAGCTTAAAAGTTGATACTCCTAGAGAAATAAAACCTAAGAATGTAAAGGAGCCTGGGAAGTTCCGTTTGCATCCAGCTAGGGAAGAACAGTCTTTGCAACAGTACCTATAATTGAGGAGCCAAAAGCTGGATTGGAAGAATGGCTCAGGTGATGGAATACCAGTCATGAGCAAGATTGATGAATAAGAGCTTGAGGCTTTTTCATACAAACATGCACATACACACTGAGGCACTTATATGTGCACACACAAATACACAAATGAAACGACTCTCATAAAATGTAGAAAAGTTAGAAAACAATAGAAAATATGTCCTGAGTAAGACTAGAATCATGTGATAATTTTTAATATAAGAAAGTCCTCAAATTACTTTTTTCAAAAATGTTTGAGAATATTACATAGGTAGGGACCAGAGATAGTAAGAGAATCAAGTAATCATTATTAAAGTTATTGGATCCATTGAGGAATGAATCAGAGACCCCGCAGGTGCATGTGAAAATGTTCATATCCTGTGTCAAATGTTAGAAAATGTTTGAAAATAGTACAGCAACAGTCTGCGCAGTGTAGGGGGTAATATCACTGGAGAAATTCAGAATTGCTTATCTGTAACTAGATTAAATAAAACAAGAAACTATGGCAGGGCAATGTGATATAAGCCTAGAATTCTAGCACTCAGACTAAAACAGATTAGAGAGTAGAATTACATAGTGATACCTTCCCTGGACCAGGTAGTATAATTTTGTCTTAATAAAAGAAACCAAACAAGAAAGGAATACACAGTTGGAAGGTTGGGCTAATTTTGTCATTTTTGAGAAGTCAAGTTACCTATTGAAATGCAACTCATATATAATCCTCACTTGTATTTTAAATTCTCTCTCCATTACAGAACATTCTTAGATGCAAAATGACTCATGAATACCTTCCAAAATTTGAGAAAGTAAGTAATCATCATTCTGTTGGATTCCAAAGAAATAATGAAGGATTACAAAAGCTTAAGCCTGAGAAATAGCAAAGTTTGTCTAATGTAGGACTTTGTAAATGTTGCTAAATTAGAATTGAGATTTAAAATAAATATTTTGGTTTTGTTTGTAATTTCATATTCTATTGGATACTACAAAATTCTTTTCTTTTTTGTCAGTCGTGTGGCCTGAACTCTGGGACTGCACACTGTCCTTCAGCTATTCAGCTCAAGGCTAGTGCTCTACCACTTGAGCCACAACACCACTTGCGGGTTTTTTCGCTTATGTGGTGCCGAGGAATCGAACCCAGGGCCTCATGCATGTAAGGCAAGCAGTCTACCACTAAGCCACATTCCCAGCCCCAAAATTATTTTGAAGTAGAGGGTTTAATTGACAAATTCACAAATGATTCTTGCAGTCTACTTGCCTAGAATATTCTTTCAAGAGAGATAAAATTAGAAATTAGTTAATAGATAATTCCAACAATTCATGTATAAAATGATAATGTGAATAATGTAGACAGAGTTGCCAAGAAATGGATGATATTAATTTATAAATTTAGAAAAAGCAATTTTTTGAGGCTTTGGTATAACATAGTATGAGGAGAATAATTGTGTGACATCTTCTTTCTTCTACCTATGTAACACAGGAAGCAATTTCCTTAATTATGTGCCTCTGTATACAATGAGAAAAAATGCTAGGTTTGGGGTTTGTTTTCATTTTTGTTTTTGTATTATTGGTTTGTCCTAGTGCTTGAACTCTGGGCCTGAACACTGTCTCTGAGCCTGTTTATGCTCAAGGCTTGTGCCCTACCACTTCAATCTCAGTGCCACTTCTGTCTGGCTTTTGCTGAGAAGTTTATTGGAGATAAGCATCTACGGAACCTTCCTGCCTGGGTGGGCTCTGAACTGTAACATTGCACTCTTAGCATCCTGAATATCTTTGATAGTTAAAAAAGTATAGATATGAATAATATTTGCAAATGTTCTGATCTCAAGAATACCAGTGGGGGAAAATGATGCAACAGAGTTAATTGTGGTGTTCTTTCCAGAACATAGAACGCATCACATTAGCAGAGGTGTAGTATTTTTTCACAATAGAGATAAGCTATTCGTGATGTAAATTAAGGGAACTTTGAGGTGCACCCTACACCTTGGAAACTGTTGGGCTAGGATGACTTTATGGCATAAATATTCTGATTAATGGTCATAGAAATAATAGGTTACTCTGATCAAGAATTGCTTACTCTTGAAGAATTAATTATTACAGATGCTTCATAGTTTTATCCTTTACCAGAATGTGGCTATTTTTCTGTTTACTTCTCAATCTGTAGCAACCCATTGGAATATGAATCTATTGCAGAATTACATAACATGCAAACAGGTACTGTTTTGAAGCTCTCAGGTAGGAATGTTCAGAATTTGAAAATGAGTAGTTATTAGTCATAGGAATTTTGAAGAACACATATATTCTGTCCTCTTAACAACTTATTTACTTTTAAAAGTTATGAATTTCAATAGAATGAAACTGTTTTCTGTTTTAGTATGAGAAAGTTTAAATTTATTCTTTTTTCAAAGTATTGGCAAGTATATTGTGAAAATATTGTCTAGGTAGATAACATTCAAGTTGATGGCCCTTTGATTAAAAAGGGGTGATTAATTCATATTTAATGCCAAATAGTATTGATTTTTAAAAGTTACTAAAAATAATAATATTTGCTATACCAATACAGTGAAATTTTATTTCGTGTAGCTTATTTATTTAATTTAATTTTCTTGTCAAAGTTATGTAAAGTGGAGTTACAGAAATTGTAAGGTAGTGAATACATAATGTTTCAAACTTGTTATCCCCTTTCTCATTTTTCTCACAGTTTTCCTTCACCACAATACCCCTCACAAGTTGTAATGTACATTTCCATCATATTGTCTTGTGAGCATTGCTATTGTATTGGTTTGCCCTTTGTACTGTTTCTCGCCATTTTGTTGTTCCTATTCCCTTCCCTAATTAAGGTAAATGTATACCAATACACAGGGTATCAAAATCAAATACAGCAGGGAATAAACCATAGGGAAAAATGCCAAAAGAAAATAGAAATCACATAGTACATTAAAAACAACAACCGCAAATAAAAATCTCTGTTTCCATATCTTGGATTTCATTTTGCTTAGCATCAGCATATATGGTCATATATATAGCATAACAAAGGCCCTGGAAAATAATAGTTGCATGGACACGATATTATGAAAACTACATGTTAACTGTTTTTGATGGTATAGGTCGAATTAGGATTCTGTTAAAGGAATTTCAAAAGAGTTTTAAAGTTATGACAGGTAAATTTTAATTGTTCAAAATTTTTAACAAGTTAGCCTATTAAAATTTTTTTTAATTGCCTGGTAGAATAGGCTTTCATGCAAATAAATCCATGGAGACTTAGCTGAGAGGGAGCAATGTGGGTGAAGATGGCTCTTTTTCACACGAAACAAACAGACCTCACAAACCTTGCTGTAAATCCTGTAGGTTACCTTGAGAATTGTCTTTACCCAAGAAATAAACTCTTACTGTGTGAAACAAGGTTGTAGTGGAATTTAAATTCAAACTTCTTTAAAAATAGACATCAAAATTATGATTTGACCTTTACTAACCAAACGGTAATTCTCTGAAAAAGATAATTGGGGTCAAACTATTTAGGGAGAAAGTTCCCTCCACAATGAAAAAAGTTATTGGGTTTACACTTTTCTGTTTATAATACATTCTACAATGTCTTTGCACATACAGCACTGAAACACAGAAAAAAATCTGATTGAATACTTCAAACCAATGATTTCACATTTCTAAGTGGCTCAAAAATATAATATCATTATTAACATGAGACAGTGAAGACTTCTCTTATTACATAAGCCAAAAAGTTTTGGGATCAGAAAAGAAGAGCAAATGGAAATAGTAAGAAAACAGTGTTCTTAGAAGCCCTACCTAAGCGTATTGGCTTCAGCAGTGGAGGGAGGCCAAAACTTTTTAAAATAGATTGTCTTAATATTTTTGCTACCTAAAGTGGTTTTACACAGCCTATTTGGCTCACTTCAATGCACACTAGATCGAATGAAGATATAAAAATAAATTCCACATCCAAATAAAACAGTTTTAAAAGAGAAACCATGAAGACGTAGCAGTGGGGGAGGCCTTATTGTCCTTCCACTTCACTAGACTTTAAGCCAAGAAGCTGTGATTAATTGGAAATCAGGTAAGAGCTAAGAGGAGGACATAGAAATAGGACATAAAAGTATTGTCCTTTGTAACAGACACTGTCATCCAAGGTATGGGTGATTTAACTCTATTCTTCTCCACACATCTTGTTTGTTTGTTTTTTGGGGTTTTTTTTGGGGGGGGGGTCTGGTCGTGGGGCCTGAACTCTGGGCCTGGGCGCTGCCCTTCAGCTCTTCAGCTCAAGGCTAGCACTCTACCACTTGAGCCACAGCGCCACTTCCGGCTTTTTTTCTTATGTGGTGCTGAGGAATCGAACCCAGGGTCTCGAGCATGCAAAGCAAGTACTTTACCACTGAGCCAACTTCCCAGCCCCTCCATACATCTTGTTAAGCAAATGCAAGACCAACAGAAAAATAATCTATTGAAGTAATTTTGCAAAGAATAACTTCACTGTTCCTGATATGGCATCTAACAAGAGTCTTAAGTGAGAAGATAAAAGTGGAGTATTCTTCGGTTTCCTCTAAGCATCTTGTTAGCAAACTATATCTTTAAGGTTAGAAGTAATTGAACCAAAAAGTGGTGGAGTATTTATTTTTGTGGGCACTTTAGACACAAGAAGACTTTCAAGGTAAAAGAACAAAAGAGTATAGCTAAATATTTGTGATCACAGCTTCTTGGACTGGTTTTGTGGAGACAACGTTTAGACAACGTTTTACATGAGAGTTTGTCCTCATTATCATAGATGTTGGGTTTTCGTGGCAACCAAATACAAGAGGGAAGTTTAATGGACTCGCTTGGACAAGTAAACAGCATAATAGAAAAAAATGGCAAATACTATTTAGTGAATTACATTGACCGATTACTTTGCCAGAACAAAGAAGGAAAGATATAATTCAAAATCACTTGACTGAAAAGTATGAAAAAGAGTAGTAAAGAGCGATGAGAGAAAACACAGAGGACCGTTTTCTCTCCAATGGAGTAATGGGTTTTGTTCTTGTTTCTTCCATTCTATATTCACCAGCTATCAAGTGTATCTCAGGACTGGAATATCCAGTTCAGACAAAGAGATCTCCCATTAGAAAATATTTGCTGCAGATGTAGGTGATTTATAACGTTAACAATCTATTTAAGTCTGTTCAAAATTCTCCCCTACCCCAAACTGCCCTCTTTGAACAGTTGGTTTGATTTTCCCATACTGCTTTTGATTAACTATTTAAAATTTTGAGAGGTCATATTCATACTCTCTAGAGATTGCCGTTTGGTTGTGATTTTTGTGTGTTTGGTATTTGTTGTGTTTTTAACTGAATTTCAAAAGGTTTTGGTAGTGTGTTACAATTAAATATGTCCTTGTAATTGTCCAGCGCTCCTGGATCAGAGTCACTCCTTCTATCATTCTCAACCAAACTCTTCTCCAAGATTTATTTCAGATTTACCACTTCCTTTATCACATGTGTACATTGAGTATTCTAGTTGTACTTGCCATTTTTTCATTTTTCATTCATTCTATGTTTTTACTAATATTCTTCTCTGGTTTCAACTTCTTGATAGTCATTCTTTTAAACTGTCTGTTCATACTTTGACAGGTTTATGTACATTCCATGGCATTTCAATCCTGCATATACTTGAACTGATATCAGCTTATATTTCCATAATTAATTCATCTGCAATAACAATTTGCAAGACTGGAGACGTGAAGCACCTAGACATGATTTTATTCTTATCCATTTGGAAGATTAATCTCTAGTCAACAAGAAAGTTTAAAAATGGCTTAGAATGTTTTCCTAAATAGCAGTTTTTATAAATGGCTTCGTACAATGGTTTGTGATTATTTTATTTTACATGGGATAATATTTTCTACTACCTATAACTTTTGGGAAAAGAAGAAAACTAAAATTTATTACTGTGGAGGAATATGATAGAAATAGAAGACAGATTTTATGTTTGTCACATTTCTAATGAGTACCCATATTCAAAACTTGAAGTCATCTTTCTTAAGGAAAACATCAATCAACATGATAAGGCAAATATCCGTGATCTTTTAAAATGTACCTTATTATTTGATGAAACTTACTTTATTAGCTAATGTTTAGGCTTGAAATATGGGAGGCTGATCTATGTAACACATTTCTGGAAGGCATCTACTGAACAACACAAATGGAGGGGGCTACTATTTCTATAATTTAAGGAATGGTTGAACCTGTTTGGTATTAGTGCTGGATAATAAATCAACTCTATTGTAACTTGTTCCTTCCACTTGAAAAACTTGTAATGTCACTAAGTATCATCTACTCGTCAAATGTTATTTTGGAGAATGTGACTTTAAAAAGTTTATTTGAGGGTCTGGGAACGTGGCTCAGTGGTAAAGCACTTGCTTGCATGCATGAGGTCCTGTGTTCAATTCCCCAGCATCACATGACCAAAAAAGAAAAATCTGGAAGTTGTGCTGTGACTCAAGTGGTAGAGTCCTAGCCTTAAGCTGAAGAGCTGAGGGACAGAGCCCAAGCCCAGAGATCAGGCCCCACACCCGGACCCCCTAAAAAATTATTTGAAAAGGAATATATTTTCGGGAGATTAAATATAGGTAACCATTGATTTGAGAATGACAACCTTTTTATACTACATAACCAAGTTTTACTGAAGTACCAGTGTTTTGAAGCACTAAGGATCTTCTCAATTAATGTTTTTCTGAATGATATTTGACTTCTAATTCAAGTTTTCCGAGCCTTGGTAGACAAATTATGGATCTATCCTTCCAGGAACTATTTTTTGCCCTACTTATACTAGACTGAAATCTTTCATTAATCATTAGGAGAGGGGTATTAAAAATATTCTTGTGACATTTGTGATCATGTTCACTCATATGGGCTAGTCATCTGTAAATTGAAAGTGTGAATTACAGTAGTTTCTCTCAGATTTTGTGATCTCATCTTTCATTCTTAAGTTGCCTTGCATTTCACAATTGCTTACTGCTAAACCCTGTGTAATTGGGGCACTAAATTATTATAGGAAATGAGAAGTTAAGATGAGTCTTCAATTACTTTCTGTTGGCATGTTGCATGGGCCTAGGTAGGAAGACTTGCCCTTGTTATCTGATGATGCAGATAACTGGGACCTGGGATCCTAGGATGCGTGGGTCCTGTAGAATAATAATACCTTTTGGACATCATATCAGCAAAATTTGGGTATAATCAGAAATATTTAGAAAACCATTCTGGGCCAACGAGTTAAAACAATATACAGAGCAGCAGAGTAAAATCCCTTGCAGATTAGAGGAAAACAACATTGTTTTTTACCATGTGAATTCAGTAGACTAAGAACACTTAGAAGGTATCACAAGTTTATACCAAAGACATTGCATTGATACTTCTTATATTCTAATATATATTCTAAACCTAATTATTTATATTCCAATCTATTTATTGTAATAAATATCAATTTATTTGTCAAATTATCGATTAATTCTAGTAAGTTTCATTGTGTGAAACATAAAATTAGCACATATAAATATAAAATATATAACTATATGTAATATAAGGAAACGTTTGTCATTGTTCTGTTGTGGTTAGGGTATCAAAGGCAACTCTGTTTTACAGTATTATTCCATTATCTCTACCCCAGAGTTTGGTAGAGTTAGACCTAAAGCTTTACCATTTGTAGATTTACAGCCTAGAGGCAAGAGGAAACACTGTCATTAAAACATTACCAATTTAAGGCCTAATATCAAGGAGAAAAATATGGACTTCTCCTGGAGCTATGGAAATATTTGGTGATAGAAATTCAGTAGTGTAAGTTCCTGCCTGGGTGGATGGTCAGGACATTAGGTAATCATGCATAAGAACAATTTTTTTTCACCTTCTTGGCTTTAGCTACTTTTGAAATGGTAGGTATAATAAACAATTATATTATGATAAAATACTTTCTAGTCAGAACTGTTTATTTCTCTATGATCCCTTGTAACTAAGATTAGTTTTTTTCCAGTAAGATAATCTTTGTTGTGAGAATAAGATATTCTGTTTGGTCTGTTACTACATGGAAGAAGGGTAAAGGGTCTGTAGACATTTGTGCCAGTAAGACCTCATTTGGGAAATTTTAAGCTGCAAAATTTTAGAAGTAGCACTTCAGCAAGGCTTATTTTGAATCCATTAGCTCCACAAAGCTAACTCAGTTGATAAATACGTACTTGAAAAGCCATCTCTTTGAACCTAGCCATAAAGGTTTCAAAGTATGATCAAATTTAAAATGAAAAAGTCTTAAAATAGTCATTGGCAAAAAAATGCAAGTTTGAGCAATCTACCAAACAATATGTTTTTCCACTATACACAGAATTTCAGAGAAATAAGATCAATAACATTGTTAGTAACAATAAGGTTTCCTTGCTACAAATAGGCAACCAAGGATATATGCCTGTATAAAGATTGCATCATTAACAACTTAAATTTACAGGATACTACATGCTTCAGCAGCACATATACATAAATTACAACAATATAGAGATTAACATGCCACTTGGACAAGGATGATATGAAAATATGCGAATTATTCCATATTTTTCATTCTTCAGTTGCTAGAAATGAAAAACAGTTATTAAAAAGTTGATTACAAAAATACAAGTGTAACAACATATGTGATTCATATAATTAAAAGTTAGTTTGACATCAGTGTATTAAATCTTCAATATAGAAAGGTCTTTACATAGCATAATCTTTACAAAACTTTTGAAATTAGATAACATTTTAATTTTATCCCAAAGAAATAAAATACTATAAGGACCTAGGAGAAAAAAGAATCTTAAACTGTTTTTATATGGAATGCAATCGGTAAGGACACATTTATTAATGAATTTATATAATATATAATAATGTAGTATTCAAAGCATTATATCTAGGAGAGAATGAAATAGATTATGGACATTTTACAAACAGAATACAGAATATGTTAAAATATACTTTCTTCAGACAAGCACGGGAAATGTCTTTAGGTTCTGTACTACTCATTTCAACAGATACATTAAAATTATTTCTGATTTTAAAAATCACAAGCTCTACAGAAATCATTATAGATGTATACAAACAACTCTTGAATATATTTTGACATCAAAGTCAGGCAATTCATTTGGAAGAATACCATGGAATCCATGAATTTTTAAAGTAAGATATTGCTGTTGCTTTGTATTGTGAAAATATTTTGTACAGAGACAAAGGATGGACTGGCATTTTTGAAATTTAAGTAACTTAACCAAATCATTAAGACGTAGGAGAACAATTTGTACAGCCTTTCACAACTTCAAAGAGGTAGTCATACATACTTATCTTTTGGCAGTATCAAATGCAGTTTCTTCCAAGTTGTTCTTCAGACCTGGTTTAATATAATGGTTCAAAAGAAGGAGATCAAACGTATCTTTGCTGTTTCTATTCCCAGCAGCAAGATGCAAGGGGGTCAAGAGGCCTTTCGTTTAGACATTGGTATCTGCATCATGATGAAGTAAGAAAGAAGCCACACTCGTATTATTCCACGTATAAACACTGTGCAGGTGTGTCCAGCCATTCACAGTTATTGCATGAATATCTGCCTCGAGCCACCAACTCATGGACAATGTGTCAGTGTCAACTGTAGGTTTCCTGATGAAGAGCGGTATACTCATCGTCATCCCTAGTGGCCTTTTTGGAAAGGTTTCACCACACTGTAGAAAGTCGATTAATTTCGGCAGCCCAAAGAAGAAATTTGCTTGGATCCTTCTCCATTTTTTCTTGCAAATGATACCATTCCTCACTTTTTCATCTTCTTCCTCATCTTCATCAGAATTGCCTAACCAGAGACTGAGTACCAGTCGGAATGAGGTGTCTATGTATTTCCCCAGTAGTTGACGTTGGTTGAACTGTTCAGAAAAATCCAGTGAATTTTCTGCATCTTTTTTTTTCACCATGACTTATTTTCCCTTTTTCCATTTTTACTATTCTAAATTATTCTAACTGGAGAGTAGAGAATTGATAGAAAGCAGAGGAAAGATTTTCCTCCGTATTAAAAGGTACAGAATGAAAATGAGGACCAGTGGTGTCTCCATGTGCAGCTTATTCTAGGAATGAAAACATAGGAAATAATACTTTCTATGTAAATGATTTGGGAAATGGCAGAGCAGAAAGTGAAATGATGCAACCAAAAATATAACAACAAAATAAATTAGGATAATTATGGAACAATCATATGAGAACCATGAATGAGAGGAAGAGAGAGACAGATGTTCAATGAACTAACTAGCCACAAAATTCATGCCTCTGATCAATTTATAGAGCAAACAATTTTATTTTTAAAAGAGATGGAAATAGAATTTATAGTGTGTCTCTTTATGATGTGCAATGTGATGGATTGATATACATTGTGCTGATCACTTTTCTGTTAATGTGAGGAACATACCTGCAAAGAACATTTCTGAGGAGGAAACTATGATATTGACTCATGGTTTAAGAGAACACAGTTTAAGATAAAATGTCTCCATTGTTTTTAATTATATTTTTATTATCTTAAATAATTGTACAAGAGAATTTCCATTCAACAAATCAGTTTTTAAGTACAATGGATCTTTACATAACTTCTCCACACCCTTCCAAATCTCACCCCACTTTAATTTTTTCTACTTTCATACTATCTGTATTGAATATTATGCCTTCACGCTCTTCCTCCATAACTCTTTTTATTCCTTCCCTTTGAATTCCCCTCACACCTTAAGTGATAGTTTCCTGGTATTCATTTTGTTGGATTAAAAATTCAATTTTATAAGAAAATACACCTTTGAAATTCTCCTCTGCAAATAGCATGCTTTGGTTAATATTGTTGTGAAAACTTGCATAAAGTTCTATCTTCCAAATATGAGACAGAACATGGGTCCTTTGTGTGTGTGTGTCTCTGACTTAGTTTACTTAACATATTTTTAGATCTATCCATTTCTTTGCAAATAATGTAACAGTCTTCATAATGGATTGGTGCAATCCAATTGTGTACATGTGCCACACTTTCTCTAACCATCCCTCCGCCAAAGGGAATCTGGGCTATTTCCATCAGTTTTCTACGGTGAATAGTGCAGCAGTGAACATGGTTGTGAAAGTGATTTTACTGTAACCTTTTGGAAGAATTCATCACTATCTTTCTGGGAGCAACCCTCTAGCCAGTTTTCCAGAATAATCACATCCCTCTCTTCATCTCCATTAGAACGTATTGCAAATCCTCAAAAACACACTACCCCCTACAGGTCACAATAAGCTAAAACCACACTGTGTCCATATTTTTTCAATACTTTTTTTCATAATTGTACATATAATTTAGTGAGAACCTTCTATGTACTTTTCTAATGTGGGAATGAGGGACATGACAATAGAGTAAAAGTAAGATATATGCAATTTAATAAGCTATTATCATACTTAAAATCATTTTCGGCTTTAACTCATAGCCTCACATACTATTATTTTAATCTTTATTTGAGTACTTCATCTATCCTCTAACTTATAACAGGTGAGTTAAATACAATGGCAGAAACTGTGGTTTGATTTTGACACTCATGTGTGAGGATGCACAATATGGGCAAATAGATGGATTGGATTTAATAGCTATTATCCATTTTGTTAAAGTAGAGATGATTTTGCCAAACTGATTCTCACAATTCATATTACATTCAACAACAAGAAACCTGTGACAATTCTCTTTGTTTTGCTCCTTATTAACTTTTGTTTCCATTTTATTTTATTTTTATTTATTTATTTTTCGTCTGTCGTGGGGCTTGAACTTGGGACCTGGGCGCTCTCCCTCAGCTCTTCAGCTCATGGCTAGCACTCTACCAATTGGGCCACAGTGCCCCTTCCGGTTTTTGAGTGGTTTATTGGAGATAAGAATCTCTCCAACTTTCCTTTCCTGTCTGCTTTGACTTGCCATTCTCAGATCTCTGCCTTTTGAGTAGCTAGGATTACAGGCATGAGCCACCGGCACCCGGCTACCATTTTATTTTATAATGAAGGATGATTTCACAACTCTATTGTAGATACAAAAATATGCTAAAATATTTCTATCCGTATGCATTGATATATACACACACATATATTACACAGGTTATAAGGATAATTTATAACTTCTGTAACTGCACAATTTACTAAATTATTAAAATCATTGATGACTCATGGCTGGAATTCTGGTTACTGGGAGGGTGAGATCTGACGATTGTGGTTTGAAGCCATCCTGGGCAGGAAAGTCCATGAGCCTCTTATCTCCAAACAACCAACAGAAAATCAGAATTGGAACTGTGGCTGAAAGTGGTAGAGTGGTAGCCTTGAGAGAAAAAGCTCAGGGACATCATCTAGGGTCTTAGTTCAAGAAGTACAATCTACCCCCAAAAATGTATTTAATTTACCCCTGTGTAAGTAGAGTATTTCCATCACCCAAGTGCAAATCCATACTCATTAGCAAGGTAACTGTTTTGTCTGAAGTACCACAAAACATTATCACTTAAGTAGAAAGTATTGCAATGTGGGTTCATTCTATCTCTCTCATGGATTTTTCTCCACTCAAATACTCAAATCTTACCATTATTCCAATTATTTAAAATCATAGTTTTTTTCTTTAATATCCATAATATTAGAGTTTGAATTGAGTGTCTTGTGCCCCCGAAATGGTTGTTCTTACCATTTTGTCATGTGCTCAGACTTAAATTATCCTGATTATTTTTCAGATAGAATCTGGCTTTCTACATGTATCTGATTTGGGGCTCAGTACACTTTATGTTATTCTTCCTGGAATTTAAAATAACAGGTGCGTGGCATTGTGTACAGATCTTTCTGTCCAGTCTGGGCTTTAAGCACTATCCTTACAACAGTTCACTCCCATGGATTAAGGATATTCATAAGCTTGTCATAGTTGATTTTTTTTATATTTGCATTTCCTGCAGGTTCTTGAGTACTGAATTAATTTGTGTTTTCTTGGGTTGTTTTGTTTTATTTGAATATATGGATTATTGTTCTTCACTTTTCCTTTTGTTTCTTTCACTCATGTTTTTACCTGAAGCGCTGAGAAACTAATTTTTCTTTCTCAAGATAGTCAAGATGAATATTATTTATTCCAAAAAAAATTCAGTAATATTTAAACACCTCATATCTATGAATAGTATACAAATGCTAAGTTCTGAGAAGGGTCTTTTTATTTGCCCAGCAGTCTTTGGCATACACAGACAGATCATGAATTTTATGAAGTTAGTAAAACTACAGATGTTCGCCAGGTGGAGAAAAACCTATTATTAATTGTTTGACAGGGTTATGTTGCTTCATGCAGGATTACACAAAATCATGTCCCTATGAGGAACCTAAAAATCATCTAATACAACAGACTTGAGAGAGATGAATTGACTTCCTGAATAATTTAATTTTGGGTCAAATAAAAGCAGGCTTCCAAAAAGAGAGTAGACTTTAAAGAAACATGAGTTGTATGTAAATAGGTGGTTAGGTGATTTTGTTAATTTGTGAACTAATACAGGGAAATAAAGTACAGCAAGGTTAAAATGAAAGAACTTCACATTGAAATACTCATTTGTGTGTGTTTGTGTGCATGTGTGTGGACGCTTGTGCGAGTCCCCGCACACACATGTGCATGTGCTCATGCATACATTCATTATTCCTGAGGCTTCATACTGCCCAAGCATTATTCCTCAGCTTCTCTGTCTAAAGGTAATGGTCTACCACTTGAGCCACTGTTCCACTTCTGGTTTTTTGGAGATAATCGCATGTATTTTCATGATTTGACTGGCTTTGAACAGTGGCCTTCAGATCTCAGCCTCTTGAGTAGCTACCTAAGCTGATTCAGCCTCTGAGTAGCTAGTTAAAATTCTGTCTGTCCTCTATGCTTCACTGCTTTTTTATTTTTTTCCTGAGGTAATCACAAGTCATATATATGTCTAGTTACTTTAGAAAATACTCTTACTGCTTGGCACCATGGGCTCCCAAAGACCCCGGAGACCTCAGACTCCAAAGGTAATACAGCGCTGTCTTGGTTAATTTGCATTGTCCTCTCGTTTGTCTGTTTTACTTTCATTTTCCCTTGTGAGGATGGCCCCTCCAATTCGTAAAGGGTTGTCAAAGTGGACTCGCTTGCACGACAACACTGGAGGAACTGGGAGATGTCCCAGATCCTCTTTTGGGGAGGGGATAACCCTGCTGTGTGGAGCAGGGGTCCTTGGAACCCCACCATGTGGAGTGGGGGGTCCTTGGAACCCCGCCGTCTGGGGCGGGGGTACTTGGAACCCTGCCATGTGAGGCAGGGGTCCTTGGAACCCTGCTGTGTGGGGCGGGGGGGGGGGAGGGGTCCTTGGAACCCCGCCGTGTGAATTGTGGGGCAAGAGTTGGTTTGGTGTTGGGCCGGAACTGACCAAGAGAGCCTTCTAACCGAAGCCCAACTCGCCCACTGTGGGTCTGTTCCTTCTGCTGTGGGGCATGAGTATGGAACGCCGCCATGACAGGAGTCAGTGGACCAATTTGGGAGATCTCCACTTTGTAAGCTTTTCTTTTGTAACTGTCAGGCCTGCATGTGTTTTGTTTGTACTGTTTATTGTTTTATGGACTGTATGACTGACAGGAGTGGAAACCACGGGCAACACTCCATCTAGCCCCCTAAGACTTACAAAAAGAAACTAAGAAAGAGGAAAAGAAAGTGTACCCCTGGTTTTTCAGGGAGATAACTTGGAAGAAGAAATGTTTCCTCCCCCATACTCTCCTTCCCAGGTTCCTTTTGCAGAACCTGAGAATGATCAAGAGGAGGAGGGAGCTATAGAACACTTGGCACCTGCCCTTCAAGTTTCTGAGGGGCCAGTCACTCAATGCCGCAGTGGGATCAACCCCCCATCTAATGCAGCTGTTTTTTTCCCTACATGCCATAGGTACTGTGGATGTGGATGGTCAACAGCAACACAATAGTGTCCATTTTCTACCAATGCTCTATACAATTGGTGCATCCAAAATGCCCCCTTTTCTGAGAAACCCTAGGATTTAATTTGTTTGCTTGAAACTATTCTCTTTACTCATCAGCCCACTTGGGATGATTGCAGTCAGCTTTTACAAGTTCTTTTTACCACTGAATTGAGAGACCATATCTGAGAAGCGGCCCAGAAACATATCTGTGGCCCCACGGGAGTGCCCATCACGGATCTTGCCCTGATCGCTGCCTATTTTCCTGAGATCCAACCAACATGGGACTACAAGACAGTTGAAGGTAGGGAGCATCTCCTCATCTACCGCCAGGCTCTGTTGGCAGGTCTCAAGGTGGCGGCTTGCCAACCTACTAATATGGCCAAGGTTTATGATATAAGACAGGGAGTAAGTGAAAGTCCAGCAGCATATCTTGAGCGGCTCTTGGAAGCTTTTAGTCAATATACTCAATATGATCTTGAGACACAGGAGTCGGCTCAGATGATTATGTTTGCCTATATAAATCAAGCTGCACCAGACATAAAGTTGCAGGCTCTAGACAGTCTATAATTAGGGATCTAGTAGCCGCGGCAGGAAAGGTTTACAATAAGAGAGACAGAGGAGCAAAGACAGGAAAGGAAGGACAGAGAACGTAAAATGGAGCATGAAAAGAGAAACCGGGCCAAGGAAAAGAGGCCAGATTTGTTGGACTCACCACTACTGCATGCTGAGCATACCTGGTTCACAGATGGCAGCAGTTTCATTCGAGATGGAAAAAGGTATACAGGCCCAGCAGTCACCATGGACACTGTGATAGCGTGGGTAGAAGCACTCCACCAGGGACCATCTGCACAAAGAGCGGAGCTAGTGGCACTAACAAAAGCCCTACAAATGGGAAAAAGAAAGAGACTAAACATTTACACAGACAGTCGGTATGCTTTTGCCACCGTGCATGTCCATGGAGCCATTTACCAAGAGAGGGGGATGCTGACAGCTGAGGGAAAGACTATTAAAAACAAGAAAATTTAAGCCTCATCTGTGCCCAATGGGAAACAGCAAATATTGCCATTATGCACTGCCCAGGCTATCAAAAGGGAACTGATTCAATAACCAACGGAAATAACTTGGCTGATCAGGCAGCTAAGGAGGCAGCCCTCCAGCCCAGAGCGGAAGTATTGACTCTAGTAGACCCAGGGCCACGAGCTTTGCCTCCTGAGCCTCAGTACTCCTAAGAAGACTTGGAGTGGATAAAGAAAATTCCCATGGCCTATAAACCCCCTGGCAGAGAAGGAAAAAAAGACTAGTGGAAAACTGGTGAGGGAAAACTTACCTTGCCACAAAGATTGGGCAAGGGGATTCTTAAGAGAATCCATCGGGTCTCTCACATGGGAACCTGAAGAATGCAGGACTTGCTCCGACACTCAGAAGTAAAAATTAGGCAAGGGAATCAACTCTTGAGGACATTGTGAAAAATTGTAAAGCCTGTCAGCTCACCAATGCCCCCAATCAGCCGGTGACTAAAGGAGCTTGCCTCCATGGAGATAGGCCAGGTGTGTATTGGGAAATAGACTTCACAGAAATTAAAACTGGAAAATTTGGATATAAAAATTTGCTAGTTTTTGTAGAAACCTTTTCAGTATGGGTTGAAGCCTACCCAACAAAGCATGAGACCACAAATGTCGTGGCTAAGAAGATCCTGGAAGAAATTCTACCCAGGTATGGCTTCCCATCCCCCAATAGGTCAAACAATGGACTGGCCTTTGTCTCAAAAGTAAGTCAGCGAATAGCTCCGACATTGGGGATGGATTGGAAATTGCACTGTGCTTATAGACCCCAGAGTTCAGGGCAGGTATGAATCAGACTCTATAAGAGACCTTAACTAAATTGGCCTTGGAGACTGGTGTAGACGGGGTATCGCTCCTTCCTTTTGCTTTGTTTAGAATAAGAAATTCACCCTATTGGCTTGTCTTTAATTGCTTGCTGATTTGGATGATACTGAATTTCTGTGTAAGCTTGACTATTTAAAGCTGGTGCATAAGAGTATGTGGCCCCAGCTTAGAGAATTATATGATTCTGCTTCTATTCCTATCCCACATTTGTTTAAACCAAGGGACTGGGTGTTTGTTCGAAGGCACAACTTGCGATCTCCGGAAACACGATTGAAGGGACCTTACATGGTGCTACTGGCTACACCCACTGCCCTTAAAGTGGACGGCGTTGCTGCTTAGATCCACTGCTCCCATGCCAGACCAGCTGACCCCTTTGCCCTGGATGACCATCAGGAAACATGGGAAGTCTCCAAGCATCCGACCCAACCACTCCGCATACGCAAGAAAAGATAAATGGACTGATTGTTAATGGTATACTCGTTCAAGATCAAGAGCTGTTGAAGTTTAGTTTTGGGCCAGAGCCACAAGATTGTGGCTCAGGACCATAAATCAAGCGCAGGGGGGGGGGGATTGAAAGGCTAAAGTTTGAGACAGTGACCACTTGTTGCTTGTGTCTGTCTAGCAAAGCAACATGTGGTGGTAATCCAAACACTTGGTTGATTGTGTGCCTTTATAAGACCTGCAAATCCTTAGCTCAGGGCTCTCCTCCTAGGCTCTGCTGTGTCAGAGTGTAGGATGAGGCCCAAGCTGCAGCCCATTTAAATAAAACAGCTGTAGAGTCTGACTCTCAGTGGTCTTCTTGCAGGGCGGGGGGGGGGGGGTCCTGCAACCATGGCATAACAGCAAGAGTCCTCCAGTCATCAATTAAAGAATGAAGTGGACATTTTTAAGAAGGTATGGCACAAACACACCATCAGGTTGTACCAGGTGATGGAGAAGGAAGAGTATATGTATCTCATCAATGGAACTGGCCAGTAGGGGATACCTTCTGGGGTGGATCTCAAAATCCTGCCGCCTATATGAGGATGAAACCAAGAGGCTCTTCACACAAATTGTAAGTGCTGTTCACTACCCATACCAGAACAGAATCATACACAGATACCTTAATTCCAACAATATCCTGTTGGATACCAAAGGCAATATCAAAGTCAGTGGTTTTATCTGAGAATCTGGTTCACCCTGGGGCAGTTGCTATCAAATATATGTGCTGCTGTGCTATTCCACCCCCCTAAATTTTCCTGGAAGAAAGAAATGATGGCCAGGTGCCAGTGTCTCACTCCTGTGATCCTAGCTATTCAAGTGGCTGAGGTCTGAGGATCATGGTTCAAAGCCAGCCCAGGCTGGCTCTATCCTCTGACCTGACTCATACTGATACCAAAGACTAATTTGGGGTGGAGATGGTAGTGGATAGAGATGGCTAGCAAATAGTTACAACTCTTCTCAGAATTAGCTGCTGAATGTGGACCCAGGAACAGAGCAGTTCCAGACAAAGGGGAGGAGAACCCTAAGAGATATCAAAGATAAATTCACTTGAAATCCAGAAGGCCCTGTTATTGAGATGGGAGAGATTTTTAGGTGGTGTATTAAAAAAAAGAGTTGTAAGTGGGATCCACGAATTGAGATCAAAACACTGTTTGCCTAGCAAAACCCTCAGTCCAGCCAAGAATACAAGTGCATCAACTGCCATAGAGTTCCTCAGGAGGGATTCCAGCCACTGAGCACCTTGTACTGCAGTGTAAACTGAAAGTTGTAGTTATCAAAGCATGTAATTTTTGTGCATACAAAAACTACTTTAATTACACTTCAACTACACCCTAGTCATTAAAATTTTTGTTTGATTTATTTTATTCTATGTTATTTAAGATGTAGTCTCATTATGTAGCCAAGTGTGATCTTAACTTCATAATTCTACTGCTTAATCTCCCAAGTGTTGTGATTACAGGTGTGTCCTTCTTTGTTGTCCATCATATTTTATCTGCATGTTTCCTTAACTTTAATACTTTATTTTATCCCTTGGCAGTACTGCGGTTTTGATTCAGAGGCTGGTGCTGGGCAACCTAGTGCTCTACCACTTGACCTCTGCTCCTGGCCTTACTCTTCATTTTACTTTAGATGAGCTCTTATTGTATTATTTTTTGTATTGTATTGTATGTGCTTGGGTCAGAATCAGACTGTGATTGTAATGTATTTTCCTGCTGAGAAGCTTTTTTGTCCTTTTATATTTCTTGTAAATATAATTTTTCTTCTTAATAAAAAGAAGGTACGCAGAGGTGTTACATATATATAAGTCATTTTAAAATTCAAAACCTTATTTTAGAAGAGTAAAAATGCATATAATCACTAAATTTTATCTCTAGGAAAAATGGCTACTAGATTAAATGTTTTTGGAGGCTAGGTCAGTGGCATTTGGTATTGTTCTCATTTCAGCTCTAGACAATGCTACATAGGTACAGGCCTGCATAGCCTAAATAAAAGCAAGTAAAAAGTAAAAAAAATGATTTTTTAGGGCACATCTGTGGAAGGTTTGAAATACATTTGAAATACATTTGAAATACATTTGAAGTACATTTTATTGATCATTTGTACATTTCTGTGATGATGAAAAGTGATATAGCAATTATGGTACAATATGACCCATTCTTCTAACATAACATAGCATTACCACATTACCCAGCAATTCCATTGCTCATTGCATAATCCAAAGAACTGAAAAGAAAAAACTAATAGCTCATATGCCATTAATAACAGCAAAGTTCACATTAGTCAGAAGCTGGAATTACCTGGAGTGTCTATCAGATATACAGGTTTACAAAATATGAGGTAAGCATTAATGGATTATGCCATCCACAAAAATGCTGCATGTAATATATATCTGTCACGGATGGACACAAAAAATAATCTACTATTTATGTGAAACATTTACTAAACCATTTTATAAGAGAAAATGGAAGATTAAAATTTCTGGGGCAGGTCATTGGGGGTGATTATTACTCAATGATTGTGTGGATTCCATCAGTATCAACAAGATAGTTCACAAATAGAGGTAATGGTGTGCATATAATTAATGTCACTGAATTTTATACGTGCCTAACAAGCATGAGGCCCTGCGTTCATCCCCAGCACATAGAAAAAATACTAAATCATCTTTCTGTTACCTACTTTGAATGGTAGGTGCTTTTGTAATATTTTGATTGTATCCCTCAGAGGATCTCTGGTGGATCTCTGATGTTTAGTCATGCTTTACAGACAATCCATTATTTTAATATTAATTTTAAATTTTAAAGGAAACCTCATATATTAAAATGAGGGCAATGCCTGCAGATCTAATTCAAGAGGCTAAAATAGGAAGACCCTTACACAGTCTAGGCTGCATAGAGAGGTCATGTATAAATTTCCATGGTTACTGCTGAAACTGGAGGGACAATTATTTGTAAGTAATTGCAAGTGATAGATAACTGAGAGATAAGTTTCTGATCACATCATATTTTGGTCATGTCAGCTTGTATTTAATATTTACATGAATTTTTAAATTTTTCCTTTTTCCCTTACTCTCAGCATGTCATTTTGAAACTTTATACTATGTTCTCATTTGCTACATTTAAAAAGAAACATAGTTTTCCTTTGTATCATATTAAACATGGTTTTTGATTATTTTCTATATTATACAACTACTATTATTTACTTTTGAAAATGTTAGGGAAATGAACCCGAAGATATGTATTCAAATGTTTTTTTTTTTTTTCATGCTATTGTTTCTAACACATTTATAAGATTATTTCTTTGTTGCTTTGTATGTCCCTCCCCCACAGTATAACTCCTGCTTTCACTGTATTTGATGTTGGTATAATTTGTGGAGGGGAAGGGGAAAAACAAATCGTTTAAATAGGGATACAGGTGGACCCATTGCAACAATGAGATGTACAAGTCGTTACATCGAAAAATGAACTTTACAACTTTGGTGCGGGGGAACGGGGGTAGCGGGGAGGATTGAGTGGGGGAGTGGGAGAGGATGGGAAGGGATAGGAAGGGGAAACAAAGGAGGAGACTACAATGCTTGATAAGAAATGTACTCATTATCTTGCCCACTTAATTGTAACCACTCTGTATAGTATGTTCACAATAAAAAATAAAAATTATAAAAAAGAAAATTTTTATGTTTCTTTTTCTGCATGTAAGGACTAGCCACTGTCTCAGAGATTTTTCTTAGTTCTGCCAATTGAGCCACAGATAAACTTCCAGCTTCATTCTTTTGAAAAGTCTCATGCAAATCCCAGCACAACTAAGGAGGCTGAAATCTGATCTTGATTTGAAGCCAGTCTGAGCAGCAAAGTCTGAGATTCTTATCTCTAATTAATCACCAAAAAGCTGCGGGTAGTAGAACGGTATCTAGCCTTGTGTAAAACAGGGCAAGTTCAAGCCCTAGTATTGTAATTACATTAACAAGTCTCATGGACTTTCTTGCTTGGGTTGGATTTGAACTACAACCCTTAGATTTCAGCCTCCTGGGTAGCTAGGATTTAAAGGCATGAACAATCAACCGCAGACATTTTAAATTTTTTTGGTCATTCATGGGGCTTAAATTCTGGGTTAGGTGTTGTCTCTGTGCTCTTCAGCTCAAGGCAAACAGTCTACCACTTGAGCCACAGAACCACTTTCACTTTTCTGGTGCTTTATTAGAGATAAGAGTTTCACAGAATTTCCTGTCTGGGCTGGCTTGGAATTGTGATCCTCAGATCTCAACCTCCTGAGTAGCTAGGATTACAGGCATGAGCCACTGGTGCCCATCTTATTTTAATATTTTTAACCAGCTTTTTCTTGCCTTCAACCTCAGTACATTTTATTTTGTCCAGTAGACCTGTTCTTTGGGCCACATTGCTGTTCCTTAGTTGTTTTGAATGGGGGTAGGGATTGAACACTCGGAATGGGTGCTGTCTTTGTGGTCTTCAACTTAAGGCAAATGCTCTACCAGTTGACCTACAGAGCCACTTCAGATTATCTGGTGGTTAATTGGAGTACAACAGTCTCATGAACTTTCCTGACCAGGCTGGATTTGAACCATGGTCTTCATATCTCAGCCTCCTGAGATTACAGTGTAGAGGCAGCAGTGCCCTTCTGTTTCTTAGCTTTTTGACTCAAGGACGATGTTTTACAAATTCAACCACAGCTTCACTTCTAGCTTTTTTTGTTTATTTGACATTAGTTTCTAATGTACTTTTCTGGGTAGTCTGGCTTCAAACCGTGATCCTCAGATTTCAGCTTCCTGAGATGCTCCAATTACACACATGAACCACAAACCCATTGGTCATTTTAAAATATTAATATTTTTTCCACTTTATCTTGTTAAAATTTTCCTTGATTTTTTTTTTTTTTACTTTTGTATATGTTTTTGTCCTGGGGCTATATTTCAGGGCCCAGATGCAATGCCAGAGCTTTTTCTTCAAGAGTAGTGGCTTTGCACATAAGCCAAAGTATAGCTTGTGGCAATATTTGTTTTGTGTTTGTGCTTGAACTAAAACCCTGGGTGCTGTACTAGAATGTGACTACCCAGTTTGCATCTTGGGCCACACCTCAACTCCAGGTTTTTTTTTTTTTTAACTCTTGGTAGTTAATAGGAGATGAGTCTTATGCAAAGCCCAGCATGAATCAGTTGGCTGAAATCTGAGGATCACGGTTTAAAGCCAACCAAGGCAGGAAATCCCATGAGACTCTTAACTCCAGTTAATCACTGAAAAACTGGGAGTGGTAAAGCTCTATCCTTGAACAAAACAGCATAATTTCAAGCCAAACATAGCACACAGATGCACACACAGAGAAAGCCTCATGGACTTTCTTGCATGGGGTAGCTTTGAACAATGATTCTCAGATTTCAGCCTATCTTCATCCTCTCTCCTTTGAAATTTTTATGGGTCCTGTGGCTTGACCTCTGTTTCTGGGGCCTATATCTTAGCTTTTACAGTCAAGATTGGTGCTTTACCACCTCAGCCACAGCTCAAGGCTTTGTGCTGTGTAGCTGGGGATAAGAATCTCAAGCATGTTCCTTCCTAGACTGACTTGACTCTGCAATTGTCAGTTGTCAGCCTCTTGTGTAAAAAGGATTACACATATAACCATCAACATTTGGGTCACTTTAAAACATTAATATGTGCTTGCTTCCACCTTTTTTTCTTTTTTACTTTTCCTGGGAGTGGAAATTGAAGCTCAGATGTTGTCTCAGGGCATACATGGAACCAACCACAACATTTGGCTTTTGTGGGGAGGTTAATTGGAGAGAAAAGAATCATGTATAGCTAAGCCAGATTCAGGAGGCTGAAAATTGAGGAGAGTCCATGACACTCTTTTCTCCAATGAACCACTAAAATCTGGAGTTGTAGATTATTGAGCAAAATAGTGCAAGTTCAAGCACCAGGACTGCCAAACACACACACACACACACACACACACACACACACACACACACACACACACACACACACACACACACACACACGTCTTATGAACACCTATACTTGAGCTGAGCTTTAAACAGTATCCTCAAATTTTAGCCTAAGTAGCTAGAATTACAAATATGAATCCCCAATGAAACTTCTGTTACTTGGTCTTTCTTGTCTTCTTCTACACTTCTTTTCATTTATTTCATTCTTTTTGTTTGTGTTGGGCCTGGAGCTCGAACTCATGCAAGTATTGGCCTGTCTCAGGAGGCTGAAATTTGGCCATCATGGTTTGAAAGCAGCCTGGACAGGAAAATCCATGAAATTCTTATCTCCAATCAATCAACAAAAACCTATCCCCAGTGTGGCCACCACACACAAAACAGTCTCCTGGAATTTCTTGATTGGGTGTGCCTTTACATAAGATCTTATATTTCAGCCTCCTGCATTTCTAGAATAACAGACATGAACCAAGAGTCCTGGGTTCTCTACTTCCAACCATTTAATTTTCTTACTGTGATGCTGAGGCTGGATCTCTGAGCCAGGGCATGGTTTCAATTGGCTTTTCATTCAAGGCTGTTGCTTTACAACTACAACCACAGTTTTATTTCTGGCGTTTTTTGCTGGTTAGTTGCAGACTTATGCACTTCCCTGTCCAGGCTGGCTATGAACAACAACCTTCAGATTTCAGCCTTCTGACTCACTAGGATTACACATATTGACCAAAATTTCGTGCATTGCTCATTTTGAAACTTTAACTGGATTTTCTCACAACATTTTTATTCTTTTTCATAATCCTGAGGCTTGAATTCAGGGCTTGAGCACTGTCCCTGAACTTCTGTTACTCAAGTGAGAACTCTACTACTTGCGCCACAGTGCCACTTTCATTCTTTTTTATTTATGAGGTACTGAGGAAACAAACCCAGCGATTCAAACATGGTAGGCAAGCACTCTGTTACTAAGCCACATTCTCCGCCATTCTTATACCTTTTTATTTGTATTTTTATTTCCTTGTGTATACTGGTCCTGGGTCTAAAAATCAAGTGCTGGCCCAGAAGTTTTTATTCAAGATTAGAACACTAAGACACGAACCACCACATAACTTGTGGCTATTACTTTTTGTTTTGTTTTAAGTAGCTACTTAGATTTGAGTCCATGAATTCTACCAGGGCTGGCTTTCAAATGTGATCCTCAGATTTTAATCTCCCAAGTGGCTACCATCAGAGGTGTGTGCCACCTATGCTTAGTTCATTTTAATCTCTGAAATTGTCTTCTTCTTATCCTACCTTCTCTACATTTATTTATTTTATACTTTGTGTGTGTGTTGGTGTATATCAAGGTCTGGATGCTGTCCCAGAATATATTTTCTCATTTCTGCCATTGGAGCTACAGTTCAAACACCAGGTTTTATTTTTCTTCCTTTTGGTGGTTAATTGGAGATAAGAGTCTCATGTAAAGCCCAGCAAGACATAGGAGGCTGAAATCTGAGGATTGTAGTTGAAGTCATCCTTGGTAGGAAAGTCCATGAGACTATTTTCATCAACTAAATACCAAGACTTTGGAAGTGGTAGTGCTCCTACATGAATTCAAGCACAAGGTTGGCACACACATATAAAAAGCCCCATAGACTTTCCTGTTTGGACTGGCTTTTAACTGGTAACTTCAGATTTCAGCCTCTTGAATAGCTAAAATAATAAGCAAGAACCACCAGTCCCAGGCTTAAATTTCAAATGGTAATTTCTTCTCTTCTTTCAGTTTTGTTTTTGGTCGACTTAGGGCTGAATTGGGAATTGTTTCCCAGGTTTTTCATGGAATTTCAGTACTTTACAACTACTATCACACCTTCATTTCCAGCTTTTACTGAGTACTTAGAGATAAAAATTTCAGTCACTACCCTGCCCAGGCTGGCTTTGAGCTATCATCCTCAATTTCAACATTCTTAGTAGCTAGGAATACACACATAAACCAAAAACCCATGGCCCCATTTTGAAATTATAATTTTCGCTTTCTCCCATATTTTATAATTTGTGGTCTTTTTTCTTTCTTTTGTAAGTGTCTTTTTGAAAGTGAATAACTAGGAATAAACATGAACCAAAACCCATGATCATTTTGAAACTTTATGTTTCTCTTTACCCATCATTTTTAGTTTCTGCTTTTTTGTTTCTGGTTTTGTTTTCTGTTTTTGTTTTTGAAATGTGTGTCTAGGATTTCAACTTAGGACTTAGGTGCTGTTCCAAGCTTTCTGTTTAAGACTACCACTCAACCGCATGAACCAAAGCACAGCTTGTAACTTATTTTTGGTGCAAATTAGATATATGTGTCTCATAGACTTTCCTGCCTGAGCTGGTCATGAACCGTGATCCTTAGATTTCATCCTCCTGACTAACTCGTATAACATGTGTGAACAACAAATGTTTGATTCATTTCAACTACTCTCACTGACTCTTCCTTTTGTACTTCTGTTCTCCTTTTATTTCTTCTGTGTTTGTCCTTTGGCTTGAACTCAGGGTCTGGGTGCTGTCCCGGAAATATTTTCCCAGTTTTGCCAGGAGAACTATAGCTCAATTCCTGTTTTCTTTCTGTTTTGATGATTAAGTCGAAATGATTATCATGTAGAGCCAGACCTGATTCATGAGGATGCAATCTGAGGATCAAACTTGGTACCAGCATGGGCAGGAAAGTCCATGATATCTCCAATTATAACCACTAAAAAGCTGAGATTAGTAGAGCCTTAAGCAAAACAGTACAGGTTCAAGCAACAGGTCTCACACACAGACATACACACACACACACAGACACACACAGACACACACACACACACACACACACACACACACACACACGTCTTATGAACTTTCCTACGTGGTCTGGCCTTTAAATATTATCCTCAGATTTTAGCTTCCTTTGTAACTAGAATTAGAGTTATGAGCCATCAGTGATTGGCTGTTTGGTTCATTGAATCCTTGGTTATTGGTTCTTCTCTTCTTCTACCCTTCTTTACACTTATTAATTTCATTGTTTTGGTTGTGCTGCTCCTGGAGCAGGAACTCATGCAATTCCTGGACAGTTTCAGGAAGCTGTGGTCTGACCTTCATGGTTCAAAGCCATGTTGAGAAGGAAAGTCTAAGATCCTTACCTCCAATTAACAGCCAGAAACCTGGGAGTAGTACAGTACTAGCCCCAGGATGGCCCACAAACAACTGTCTTCTGGACTATCCTGCTTGGATTGGCCTTTATACTGGATTCCCATATTTCTGCCTCCTGATGTTTTAGAATTACAGGAATGAGTCACCAGCACCAGATTCTCTTCTTATGACTATTTTTGTGATCCTGAGGCTGGATCTCTGCGCCAGGGCACTGTTTCATAGCTTTCTCACTCAAGACTGGTGCTTTACACCTCCAATCACAGCTTCACTTCTGTTTTCTTGTTTGTTTGTTTTGCTGGTGATTTGATGATGAGACACCATAACCCTCAGATTTTTATCTATCTTTGTATCTAGGATTACACACATGAAACAAAAACTCATGCTCATTTTGAAAATTTAGTTGGATTTTCCAACACATATTTTAATTTCGATCTTTTTTATTTCCACATGTATGCTGGGCTTGGGGCTATAATTCAGAGCCTATGTATTGTCCCAGTAATTTTTTTTCTCGTCTATCTTTTTTATTTATTTATTTTTCTTTATACTGTGAAAATGCCATACAAAGGGTTCACAATTACATGAGCAAGTAATGAGTACATTTCTTATCAAGCATTGTTACCTCCTCCTTTGTTTCCCCTTCCCATCCCTAGCCATCTTCCCACCACCCCCCCCATCGCCCTGACAACCACCCTCGTGAGTCAAAGTTGTAAATTTGTTTTTCAACATAACATCTTGTACACCTCATTGTTGCAATGGGTCCACCTGTATCTCTATTTTTTTTTTTTTTTGCCCATCATGGGGCCTGAACTCTGGTCCTGGGCCCTGTCCTTCAGCTCTTCAGCTTGAGGCTAGAGCCCTACCATTTGTGCTACAGTGCCACTTCTGGCTTTTTCTGCTTATGTGTTGCTGAGGAATTGAACCCAGGGCATCATGAATGCAAGGCAAGCACTGGACCACTGAGTCAGCTTCCCAGTTCAGTCCCACTATATTTTTAATGCCAGACCTCTAATATGTGAGCCACAGCCCAATTCGGGGCTTTGTTTTTAAACCATATTGCCTAATTAGAGTTGAGTCCATGGACTCCCCTGTCTTGGCTGGCCTTGAACACTGATCCTCAGATGTGAGACCCTTGAGTAACTACAAGAACAAGTGTAACCTATTTCAGTTTTGCTCATTTTAACCTCTGAAATTGGCTCTCTCTTTTCTTCTTCCACCTTTCTTTTCATTTATTTATTTTATTCTTGTGTATACTGTTCCTGGAGATTGATCTAAAGGTGTCGGTAATGTCCCCAAATCATTGTCACATTTCTGCCATTGGAGCCACACGTCAAGCTCCAGCTGTTTTTTTTTTTCTTCTTTTGCGGGGTTCATTGGAGATAACAGTCTAATGGAAATTACAGAATGATTCAGGGAGCTGAAATCTGAGGATCAAAGTTTGAAGCCAGCCTGCAAAGGAAATTCCATGATACTCTTTATCTCCAATTAGCTGGTAGTGATTCCACTAATGAGATTGATAAAACTCCAACCTAGAGTAAAGTAGAACAAATTCAACCCCCATGACTAGCACACACAGAAAAATGGCCAATGGAAATTCCTGTTTGGGCTTACCTTTACATATTATTTTCTGATTCTATCTTCTTATGTAGTTAATACAACATGTGTCAGCCACCAATGATTGATTAATTAATTTATTTTTTTTAATTTAATTTTAATTTTTGTGAACATACTGTACAGAGGGGTTACAATTACATGGGCAAGATAGCAAGCATTGCAGCCTCCTCCATTGTTTACCCTTCACATTCCTTCCCAGCCTCCCCCAGCCACCCCAACCAATCCACCCTCACTCCCCGCACCGAAGTTGTAAAGTTCATTTTCGACATGACAACTTGTACTTCTCATAGTTGCAGCGGGTCCACCTGTATCCTTAAACGACTCGTTTTTCCCCATCTCCTCCACAAATTATACCGACATCAAATATAGTGAAGGCACGAGTTATACTGTGGGGGAGGGACAAAGCAACAAAGAAATAATCTTATAAATACGTTAGAAACAAATGCATGAAAGAAAAAAAAACATTTAAATATGTATCTAAGGGTTAATTTTCCTAACATCACATTATCTGACCTTTTCTGCTTGACTCATACATATACTAGATATTTCAAATAAGGGAAACCATGGGACTCATGTTTCTTTGGGCTTGGCTTACTTCACTTAATATAATTTTTTCCAAGCCTTTCCATTTCCTAACAAATGGAGCAATGTCATTCTTTCTGATGGAGGCATAGAATTCCATTGTGTATACATACCACATTTTCTTGATCCATTCATACACTGAGGGGCATCTGGGCTGGTTCCATATCTTAACTATGGTAAATAATGCTGGAATAAACATAGTCGTGCTGGTAGCTTTAGTGTGGTCTTGTTTGTAAACATTTGGGTAAATGCCCAAAAGTGGGATTGCTGGGTCATAGGGGAGCTCTATCTGAAGTCTTTTCAGGAACCTCCATACTGCTTTCCAAAGTGTTTGAACAAGTTTACACTCTCACCAACAATGAAGTAAGGTTCTTTTCTGTCCACATCCCCTCCAGCATCTGTTGTTGTTAGAGTTCTTGATGATAGCCATTCTAACTGGGGTGAAGTGGTTTCTCAATGTTGTTTTGATTTGCATTTCTTTTATGGCTAGGGAGGTTGAGCATTTCTTCATGTGTCTATTGGCCATCCTTCTTTCTTCTTCAGAGAAGTTTCTATTCAAGTCATTAGCCCACTTATTTATTGGGCAGTTGTTTCTTTGAGGATTTGTTGTTCGGGGATTTAATTTTTTTGAGTTCCAAGTATATTTTAGATATGAGACCCTCGTCCGTTGTACGGCTAGTGAAGATCTTCTAATCCGCAAGCTTTCTACTATTTTTGCTAGCTATGTCCTTTGTCATGCAGAAGTTCTGTAAACTCATGCAATCCCATTTGTCCAACCTTTCTTTGATTTGTTGTGTTTCCGGGTCTCTTTTCAGAAAATTTCGGCCTGAGCCAAGGAGATCTAAGGTTTCTTCTATTCCATCCTGTAATGTTTTCAGAGTGTCTGTTTGACTCCGAGGTCTTTGATCCATTTGGAGTTGATTCTGGTGCAGGGTGATATATAAGGATCTAGCTTTAGTTTTCTACATGTAGTTAACCAGTTTTGCCAGCACCATTTACTGAAGAGGCTGTCTGTCTTCCATTCTATTGTTTTAGCTCCCTTATCGAAGATTAGTTGGCTATAGGTCTGTCGGTTCATTTCTGGGTTTTCAAATCTATTCCATTGGTCCTGAGGTCTGTTCTTATGCCAGTACCAAGCTGTTTTGATTACTATGGCTTTAATAGTAGAGTTTGAAATTTGGTATTGATATTCCTCCAGCAGTGTTCTTTCCGGTGAGGAGCATTTTTGCTATTCGGGGTCTTTTATTGTTCCATATGAATTTTTGGATTGCCTCTTCTATTTCCTTGAAAAATGACGTTGGAAATTTGATAGGTATCACATTGAATTTGTATATAGCCTTGGGAAGTACTGCCATTTTCACGATGTTAATCTTTCCAGTCCAGGAGCATGGGAGGTTTTGCCATTTTCTAAGTTCTGTTTGATTTCCTTTTTCAAGATTTTAAAGTTTTCATCATAGAGGTCCTTCACTTCTTTGGTTAAGTTAATCCCTAAGTATTTTATTTTTTGTGGAGCTATTACAAATGGAGTTGCTTTCCTAATTTCAGCCACACTTTTCTCATTGTTGGCATACAGAAAAGCCTTTGATTTTTGAGGGTTAATTTTATACCCTGCTACTTTGCCAAACTTTTGTGATTGATTAATTTAAAACCCTGTCACTAAGTATTTCTTCTCTTCTTCTACACTTCTTTATTTTTTTTTTGTGCTGTTCCTGAAGATTGAACTCGGGGCCTTCGTGTTTGTCTTTATATATCTTTTATATAACTTGTTTCAGTTTTGTTGTTCTAATATTTCGTTTGTTTATGTTGCTTTATATATCTTATTTTTATATCTCACAAAAGTAACTTTTAGCTTGGTACTAGTGGCTCATGCCTGTAATCCTCCTCAGGAGGGTGACCTCGAGGATCACAGTTTGAAGCCAGAACAGGCAGAAAAGTCTGGGAAATTCTTATTACCACTATACTATGAAATATACAAGAAATGGAGTTATGACTCAAGCAGTAAATTGTTGGCCTTGAGCAAGAGAGCTCAGAGCTCTGAGTGCAGGTTCAACCCCCTGGACTGGCACAGAAATAAAACTTTCATTACCTTATATTATATTAGGATTACTGGTGTCAGAGTCCAGTCCTAGTTTTAAGGACCAACTTTTGTAGCAGATGCAACTTTTGATGTTTTCCCTAGGAAATTTTATGCTTGTTTTATTCCTTGCCTTGTATTTACATTCCACTAATGGCAGTCTTATTTTTTTGTTTGGAAGGACATTTCCATAATTCAATGACATAAAAAAGCATGTCTTGAATTTTTCTTTATTTTAAATAGGAAAGGGAAACACTGTCTGAATCTAGAAGAGAGCGAATGATGGTTTGATTGCAGAGCTGTTAAACCTATTCCTGAATGTGGGAGGCTACGATTTGCAGTGCTTTGGTAGATGAGTCTTCATGCAGCTTCACAATAAACTTCTATGATATCACTGTCAACTTTGCCATTACAACAGATAGGTGTCAGCCACTGATCTCACCCTTACGTGGACTTTAGATACACAAAGAAGAAAAAAATAATTAGAAGAATTAACTATTAACCACAAGATCACAGCTTGATGAGCTTTCCTGACTGAATTCTGAGATTACATGAGCAGGGCAGTTTCATCTACACAAGGCTACTAAGCACTAAGTACCAGGCAATGTTGTAGGCAACTGGAGAAACAGATGTGAATACAGCTGCAAGTGGCCTGCTCCATGAACCTTTCATGCTGAAGGAGAAAACCAGAAATTACAATGATAATGTCAGTATTTCAGAAGGATGGTAATGTGGGGAGACAGCTTCACATTGAGGATGGGAGGAAGGCACATATGATCTAACAGCAGGGGACATCATCCATGCAATTATTGCTTTTCCATGCTGGCTCCACTCTCAATCCCAGATCTCATCCTTCTGAGTAACAAATTATAGGTATGAGGCACCTGCAGTGAGCTCTTTGATATAAATATCTATAACCAATTTTTGCTAAGTTTCTTGAAAGTTTCTTGAGAAGAAGGTTCAAAATTAAATACATTATGTGTCTTAAACATTCTTTTCATTATCTTCTAATTATTTGAATATGAGCTGTCTTCCTCACTTTTGGGAAAATTTTTTTTCATTGTTCAAATCCTGGAGAGGGAAGGAAAACCACAATTTCTTTGCCAAACTTGAAAAAAAAAATAGTCATTTCAACTTACGAGTTTTGCCAAATAGTATGTCATGTCCTTGATGGATTTTTCATCTTCAACAAGGTTAGATGAATGAAATTATAAATGGGAGAAAATCAACCACATAGTAACAAGTTTATCACAATGACAGATATAAGCTCTCCACATTCTACCGGATAAATCATTTGCCACAAGCATTAAAAATCTTGAATAAAGACTTGGAGATTCTTCCTCTTTATATAAAGTTGGATTTTTGGTTTTTTTTTGTTTTGTTTTTGGTTGGTCATGGGGCTTGATCTTCCTCTTTATATAAAGTTGGATTTTTGTTTTGTTTTGTTTTGTTTTTGGTTGGTCATGGGGCTTGATCTTGGGGCCTGGGGGCAGTCCCTCAGCTATTCAGCTCAAGGAAAGCACTCTACCGCTTGAGCCACAGCACTACTTCTATTTTTCTGGTGGTAATTTAGACATGAGACTCACAGAGTTTGCTGCTCAGGCTGACTTTGAACTGCAATCCTCAGATGTCAGCCTCCTGAGTAGCTAGAAATACAGACATGAGCCACCAGCCCCTGGCCAAAGCTGTATTTTATCAGTTTTGTTGGCTTGAATGATTACCAAGGAAAAAATAGAAACTAAAATTGTTAGCTTGTGCTAAAATTTGCAATAGTTTTACCATGAATAATAGTGAAATATTTAGAATTACATATTTTGAGAGTATATAACTAATTAAATTTTATTGTTTTAAAATAATTAAATATATCTCTTTTTTTATAGACACTGAAGTCTGAGTTCAGAACTTGTACTTGTTGGCAGGCACTCTCCTGTGTGAGCCACATCCTTCTGATCATTTTTAATCAATCATCTATTAAATAATTTGAAGCTCACAAGTCATCTTTTGCTAAGATTAAGTAAAATAAGCCTAAACTCCTGCCTTTTGAGTAACAGAAGAAATCCTAATATCTAGATGTATAGACTCAAAAAAATGAAACATCCTAAGAACAATCTTATCAATAAATAAGCAAGTGAATTCACTAGATCATTCCCCAAAACAGATATAGGTGTCTAAGGAATACATGAAAATATTCAACATCTTTAATAATCAAGGAAATGCAAATCAAATCTATGTTAAAGTTTCATGTCTGCCTAAGCACAATGCCTATTAATCCTACATATACACCTGAAGAAATGTAAGTCAGCCTTATGGTAGAGCTATCTGCACACACATATTTTATAGCAGGATTCAAATAATCATATTCCAGAATCTGCCTCCACAGGCAGAAAAGTGTGTAAAACTGTTATCCCCAAATAAGAATTAAAAAGATCTGGGAGTAGAGCTGTGGACCAAGTGGCAGAGTACCAGCCTTAATGGAAAAAATCCAATCAAGAGATTAAGGCCCCAGGTTCAAGCCTCAGGACTGGCACACACACACACACACACACACACACACACACACACACACACACACACACATACACACACACACACACACAATGCTGCCTATATTTTTAGCTAAGTTTCTTAATACCCTAAAATTCATGTACCTATGACAGAGCTTAATATAATGGGAAAGTGATATTTATAATGATAAACTCTTACTGAAGAACCCAGGTTTTTTTCTTGATTTGTTTTGTTTTTGTGCTCATTGGACTTGAACTCACGGCCTAAGTGCTGTCCCTGAGCGTTTTTGTTCAAGGTTGGTGCTCTACCACTTAGTTACAGTGCCACTTTCCAGGTTTGTGGTAGTTTGTTGGAGATAAAGAGTCTCAAGGACTCTGTCCTCCACACACTGATTTCAAACTGCAATTCTCAGATTTCACATTTCTGAATTGGTAGAATTAGAGGCCTGATCCACCAATGCCAGGCTAGAACCTGAGTATTTTCACCACTGCTCATTTGAAGAGTTCAAATCTTTTTACTCCAGAATACTTACCAAGCACATTTCTCTCTGGATGGCAATCAAGCAAATACTGAGACGCCCATAGTTCACACCTGTAAATCCTAGCTACTGAAAAGTCTGAGATCCGAGGATCGTGTTCAAAGCCAGTCCAGACAGGAAAATCTGGGAGAATTTTAGTCCCAATTAACCACAAAAATGCTATATTTTGAGCTGTGGCTCCAGTAGTAGAGCTCTACCTTAATCAAATATCTCAGATTCACTTCAGACCCTGAGTTCAAGGCCCAAGACCAGTGCACATGCGCGCACACATGCACAATTTTATAACATAGTTCTCAAACCTAGCAAGGTTCCATCTTAATCCCTTAATGTAATGCTTTTCTATGAGAATTGGAAAAGTCTAACCTCTGGTATGGGCTGCAGTCCATGATGGTAAAACAGCATCTGGAGAGAGTAATTACCTCAGAGCCAATCGGACTGACCCAGACTGGAAGTACGAGTGAGGTGGTGCGAACACATGGTCATTTGAAATAGAAAATTCATGACATTTGTACTGTATCTACTAACAAAATTGTGCAAAGATCAAATAACTTACAACCCAGTAGTTAAAAATATAGCCTGAGATTCAACTGAATTTCAAATTCACTTTTGGTTATTTATCTGCTTTTGGTTAAAGAGGAAGACACTTTATCACTGAGCTTTATTCACTTATACAAAAATGTGGATTGAGCCATGGACAGATGGCTCATGACTATAATCTTACTCAGGAAGTTGAAATGGAAAGATTATGTTTTAAACCCATCCCGGGCAGAAAAGTACCTATGAGATACTTATGTCCAGTTAATCACTCAAAAACCGGAAGTGGGGGGCTAAGAATTTGGCTCAGTGGTAGAGTGCTTGCTTTACAAGCATGAGGCCCTGAGTTCAATTCCTCAGCACCATATAAGCAGAAAAAACTGGAAGTGGTGCTAAAGCTCAATTGGTAGAGTGCTAGCCATAAGCTGAAGAGCTGAGAGACAGCGCCCAGACCCAGATATCCGGCCCCATGAACAACAACAACAAAAAATCAACACAGAAGTGGGGTTGTGGCTCAAGTGGTAGAGTGCTAGAAAATGGATCAGGGACTGTACCCAGACCCTGAGTTCAAGTACCACAATGAACAACAAAAAAATGTGATTGGATTGTGGTATTTTCCATCTCCTAGGTTTATGATTATTCAATAATCAGAATTTATTGAGCATTTCCTATGGAAAAGAGGTATTTTTCCTCACCAGCAAGTGATTTATGATGCTGCAGAGCATGCAATGGATACCCTCTACTTCAGTGGAGAATTGAATGTGAATTTTGTGGGGTCCTATTAGAATAGCAGGTCAGGAGCAAAACTGATAAGGATTCAAGCTCTCTGTTAAACCATACTGTAGCCATTTTGATTTTTGTTAAAGGAATAATTGATTTAGACATTGGTGGCTCATGCCTATAATCCTCACAGCTTAGGAGGCTGAGATCTGAGAAGCATGATTTCAGGGCAGCCCAAGCAGGAAAGTCCATGAGACTTGTCTCCAATTAATCAGTGATAAACCCAGAAAAAGAGGTATGGCTTAATAGAGTATTATTTCTAAGAAAAAAACTCTATTTAAGCTGCCCTAACCTTCCAAGTCCTATTTTGGGGCATTACCACCTACAATGCTGCTGGACCATGCCTTCCCTTGTATGTTTGCCTACAGCCTATAAGCTGTTTAGCCCTCAACTTTGGTGGTGGCATGATTCGTGTATGGAATATACTGCCCAGAAAAAAACAACTATGATATAAGCAATGCTTGACAATGTGTTAAATCCAAAGTTGCAATGGTAAGGATGTTTTCTGTTTAACTTTTTTCTTTAGTTAATTGCTTTTAAAAGTTTGGGCTGGGAAGGTAGCTCAGTGGTAGAGTGCTTGCCTTGCATGCCTGAGGCCCTGGGATCTATTTCTCAGCACCACATAAACAAAAAGAAAAAATCCAGAAGTGGTGCTGTGGCTCAAGTGGTAGAGAGCGCTAGCCTTGAGCTGAGGAGCTGAGGGACAGCACCCAGGCCCAGAATTCAGGCCCCACGACCGGACCCAAAAAAATAAAATAAAATAAATTATCTGCTTATTTAATTTACTTGAGGAAATCAAAAGTTAACGTTTGGGACTTTTGGTGAAATTTGAAACTAGGCAAGTAAGAGCACCCATTGTCCCCAAATTCATCATTTGAAATTATTAAAACTTTATTCATATGTTTTAATAGTCAGAAATTTGAGCCAAGCATGGGAGCTCACACTTGTAATGCTATCTGCTGTGTCTTGACTAATGCAGAGAGGACCATGATTTGATGCTAGCCCAGGCAAAACATTCACAATATTGGATCACAATCAATATCTGAAACCAATGCATTGTGCTTTTTATTTCATCTACTCAGAAAGGGTAAAAAGAAGGATTGTGGTCCATAATGGCCTGGTCATAAACATAAAACCATACCACTAAAATGTCTCAAGCAGAGCAGGTGCAGGTGACTCATGCCTGTAGACTTAGCTACTCAGGAGGCTGAGATCTGTAGATCACAGTTCAAAGCCATCCCAGGCAGGAAAATCAGTGGGACTCATCTCCAATAAACCATTAGAAAACCAGAAGTGGTGCTGTGGCTCAAGTAGTAAAGCATTCGCCTTGAGCTGAAGAGCTCAGGGACAGTGCTCAGGCACAGAGTTTAAGACACATGACCAACAAAAACAAAAATGACTAATGCAAAAAAAGCAGGTGTATGGCTCAACTGGTAGAGCACCTACCTAAAGTGCATGAGGCCCTGAGTTTAAGTTCTAGGATAAAAACGAGGGAAAGATGTGAACATATGGAAGGAAGAAAAGAACGAAGGGAGGAGTTATTCTGTATATTGTACTTGTCTAGTTATTTCATTAAGGTGGCTTCTCATTCCTTTTTCTTTTTTTTCTGTCAGTTGTGGGGCTTGAACTCAGGTCCTGGATCTTGCCCCTGAGCTTTTGTGCTCAAAGCTAGTGCTCTACCACTTTGAGTTACATGGTCACTTATGGGTTTCAGTGGTTAAATGAAAATAAGAATATCATAGATTTTCCTGACCAACTGGTGTTGAACCTTGATCCTTAGATCTCAGCCTTCTGACTAGCTAGACTTACAGGTATGAGCCACTGGCTCTGGGCACTCACTTGTTTTCTTTCTTTCTATTTTTTATCAGTCATGGGACATGAACTCTGGGTGCTGTCCCTGAGCTCTTCAGCTGAAGTGAAGCACTCCACCAGAGTCCACTTCTAGTTTTCTGATTGCTAATTAGAGATAAGAATCTCATTAGAGAAGTTCCGAGGCAGATGGCAAAGGAGAAGCTGGAGGCTAAAGAAGCTCCAGCATAGAAAGCAGTTTTAGTGTTTCTAAACACTGTTTAGTGAACAGTCCTAGGCTACAGGATCACCCCAAGTGTGCCGTCAGGTACAGAGAGCTTGGCCAGAGAGGGAAAATCCACACAAGGAGGCAAAACTGAGCACTTGCAGGTAGCCAAGCCTGCAACGGATGCAGCGACAGTGACAGTGGCGGTAGTGGCCATACCTATAACAGAGAGAATTCAGGAAAACAGCACCAGACACAGCGGGTGAGTAGATTCTACTCATCACTAGCAAGAACTGACAAAGAGCAGATATCTTCATCCTGCAGATCACACACCATAGACAACTCAGGAACCAACACTCTTGCATGAGTAGAACCCTGACATCCTCACTCCTTATCTGGGAGCAGAGGAGGGAAAGCCATCCCTCCCCAACCACCAGAGATCTCCATCTTCCATACTGACAAAGGCCCCTGTGAGCAACTAGCTACAACTCAGGCCTTGGATGAAAAGAAAAGAGTCATTTAGCAGGTCACAAGAACCTGACCTAACCTGCCAGGCTCAGCTCCACCCAGGGGAAAATCACCCAGCCCAGACAGAGGAAGATCCACCTCCCACCTTAGAAGAGATTTTCTTCACTGTGTAAACAGAACCAGAGGCTGCCCCTCCCTACAGCAGCCTAGAAAAACAACTAAAATTCAGTAAACACAAACCCTGAGAATGGATCCAGGCTGGGCATTGTGTCTTTGGAGCTAGACTCTCAGGGAATAGCTAGTTTGCTGAAAAGCCTCAACCCTACCCAGAACCTATCCTCATCACAGCATCTCGAAACTAGAGGAAACAGCCATCTCCCTCTTTTGTGATACTCAAGGCAGATCTCCCTCCCATTGAACTAGCCTGGGAAGAGGATCACAAAATCCTGGGTAAAGCAGAGCATTTTTCTGCCTGTTCAAACAAACTGACTTAAGAATCCAATCAAGCCACAGGAAAACCAAACACCACAAGCAGACCTGAGACTGCACCAAGAGAGTGGTTATGGACACAGTGGAGATAAAGGATCTTCCCATCCCCTCTCCAAAAAAGAACTCTTTTTGTACCTTTTTTTAATTTTATTTTTTCATTGCTATTAATCTTTTTTTTCCTCTCATAATTTTTATTTTATGTGTATGTTTGTGTGTGCTTTTTTTTTTATATCTTCTGATCTTTTGGTACTTTTTTATTTTCTGTTTTTTCTCTTTCTTTCTTTTTTGAGTGACTTAATTGATATTCTGCTCATCCCCATATATATACCCGTCGTCAATTATTAGACCTTATACCCCATGGTATATACACTTAATCCAGAAATTTATTACTCAATTCATAAGCTCTTAGGTTAAATACTTTAGTAGCAATATTATATCTTTATACCTATATAATTTCCTGTTTGTCTGTTTGTTTTTTGCTGGTCATGGGGCCTGAACTCTGGGCCTGGGCACTGTCCCTCAGCTCTTCAGCTCAAGACTAGTGCTCTACCACTTTGATCCACAGCGCCACTTCCAGCTTTTTCTGCTTATGTGGTGCTGAGGAATCGAACCCAGAGCCTCATGCATGCAAGGCAAGCACTCTACCACTGAGCCACTTTCCCAGCCCTAATTTTTAATAACTAATTTTAAGCACTTTTATTTTTTAGTTTTTCATGTCTCCTATCCCTCAATACCATTTCTTTAAACTTACATAATTTTTAAGTGTTTCACTGTTTAAATTTAAATTTTTATTTCCATTTTTCTTCTTTTCTTTTAAATCACTCTCCTATCATTCTGTCTAATCTATTTCTCTCTCTGAGATAAGAACTTGGTTAAATTCACTCTCCTTTTACCTCTCCATAGCCCTCTAATCAGTGGTATTTCTCTGAGGAATTACTGTCAATGTTGCCACAGTGCCTAGTCCAAGGCCTCTCACAAAGGCTCCTAATGCAACCTGTCTGAGCCTCTGTGTGAGTTAATCATCATTGAACAACTGCGTTCCATGGTTTGTGAGACATTCGCTTCTGTGATCATATGCACATGAGGGCCCACGAAGAGAGTTCCCTGGAAGGAATGTCCTAAAATGCAAAACGTCTACTAGGGCAATGGAAACCCATGGTTTGGCATGCTTAAATTTTTAACCTGTGCACTGAACTAACAGGAACACATTAAGACACACTAAGAAACCCTGATGTAAAGGATCAGAAGGGCTGAGGGGAAGGGAGCCGCATGCTCAGGAATATAAATGGAACTAAGGGAGCCGCATGCTCAGGAATATAAATGGAGCTTACAAGCCACTGCAGGCTCTGACTTTCTACGTTGAAATAAAGATTAACAGGCAGCCCAAGTTTCTAAGAACTCATTGTCTAGGTTATATGCCGCTTTCAGAACTTCTTTCCCTCCTCCTGTGTTTTGAGAACAACAGTTAGTATTGTGTTTCTGTCTCCTAGGGGCAATTTTTCTCTTCACACAATGCTTAAAGTAGATAATAGGAAGCTGAAATTAAAGTTAACAAGTATGAAATAGCACACAGTGCTTGCCCTGAATTCCTGGACCTAAAAAGTTCCCAATTCTGAGCACAAAGTGATCATGGGTGTATCCTAACAACCTCCACTGAATGGAGAAATTTGAACAATTTTCCCCAGGCAGGTATTGTCCAGTACAGTAGTTACCACCTATAACCCTGGTTATTAGGATGGTTGTGATCTACTAGAACAATGAACTTGAAACTGGGCCAAGATGAGACAACTTATCGTTGCTAGAAATGGGGGAAGACAACTAGGAGAATGCTTCTCTGGCACAGACATGGATATAATTACAACAAAGTACTAAATTGTGGCTCATCAGCAAAGACTGTCAGTTAATACCTCAGTAAAGGTAATAACTAAACATAAAAATTAAAAAAAACTATTTGGGTTTCAGTACTAACATCTTTTTAAAGGTGTGTGTGTGGTGTCTGAGATTTTGTATGGGGCAGCACTGTTTCTTAAAAATCATCCTATTGGCACTATCTTTAGGTTTCCCATTCAAGTCAGGTGGCATTCTAGCTGTACCACTTGAATTACACAATTCTTGACTTCTGTTGGTTAACGAGATAAACATGTAAGTTATATGTCAACCTTGGTTGGTTTCAAATTATGATCTTCAGATCTCACTCTCTGGAGTAGGTAAGGCTATAAGAGTGAGCCACTATGCTCAGCCCAGTATTTCCAGGAAGTTACTTAATCTTTCTGAATCTCATCTTCTTCTTGTGTGGAAAGTGAACAGAATTATTTTGTGGATCTTAGAATCTGGTGGGAGTTATGACTAGGTATAAGAAGTGTAAGTGTTCGGGATGTGCAGACAGAGCCTGACAATCTCATAAAACTACTGATGTTTATATTGAAATGAATTAAAGGAATTGGAAACGATGGATTTTTCTTTTTTTGTTTATCCATTTCTGGGCAGTGAGGGAGCCACAGAAATTCAAGGAGAACAAGGAAACAAATGCAGCAGTGATACTCTGTAGATATTATGTTGACAATCAACTATACCACTTGTGGGCAGGGAAAGGAGGGAAAAACAGAGAGAGAGCAAAGAAGTGATGAGATTTTCGAACATGAAATGAACTCATTATCTAAATTACAAAATGGTGACCCGTATGTCCACTATATTAACAATAAAAATATTTAAAAGTCCAGGGTGATGATTCTCTCCTCTAGTTTTAGTTAGAGGACCTTGAGAGTCAAGCCCACCTATAGAGTTTTCGAAGGTCAATTGATATGATAATTAATATAGAGCCAAAATCTCTTAACAAATGTTATAAAAAGTATTTCATTCATAGTACTTCTTTCTGTTTGAATGGAGATTCTATATGTTATTGGCAGAGCTATGTTTTTTACTTTTTGTTTTCAGTATTTGTCAACTGTTGAAATCCTTCTTGAAGCTCTGGGACAGAGGTCTGCTATATCTTGGCACCCTGCCCCTAACTAAAATAGTAATCAACCTTTGAAATTAATTTACTTGTGTATGAGTTTGTTTTATTTCTTTATTCATTTATATATTTATTTGTTTATTTATATATTTTTGTTGCTGGTGGTGAACTCTGGGCCTGGTCGCTGCCCTCAGCTCTTCAGCTCAAGGCTAGTGCTCTACCACTCGAGCCACAGTACCACTTCTGGCTTTTTCTGCTTACGTGGTGATGAGGAATCAAACCCAGGGCCTCAGGCATGCAAGGTAATCTGTCTACCACTGATCTACCTTCTCAGAACCTATGAGGGGTATTTTTGTGCACGGGTCTATCAAGGAAATCTATTCAGCAAATGTATTCATTTGCCACTAGACATTAATTATGAATTATCTGATAGTTAAAGGATAAATTGTTATCATTTTTACTAGGAATTGTTTGTCTTCCCATGCTAAAAACATGGAGGAGGGTATTTTAAACTAAAACTACAAAAGAAATTTAAGATCTTTGTGCTAACAAATGTGTCCAGTTATTACATTAAACAGAAAATTCAAACTTCATGAATACAGAGCTCAAACTTCTTATTCTACTTATTTCAAAATGCAAATTAAAGGGAAAATAAGACAGGGGATAAAATGTATATTGTATGTTAATTTTTAAAGAGGAAAATAAGATCCTAGATGGCAGATTAAAGGCAAAGCAATATCAGAGCCCTATCTGGTCAATAAGAAATAAGAAGCATATTTCAAAAAAAATCTGCAAAGTGCACATCAGGCAAAGGCAAGCAGTCAGAGCCTACCACCAACATAGAAATACCATATATCTCAGAAAAAGTAAACAAGTTCAGACCAGTGCTCATCCTTATCCCTGATTTCAATAATACATATACACCCCCTATACACACACACACACACACACACACACACACACACACACACAATATATGTATGCAACAGCTCAACCTACTCCCATCCACTCAACATTAATCAAAGTGCTTACTGTAATATTTGAAACTTTAAGTTTCAAGTCATGTAAATAATTGATAATTGATGCATAAGTAATTATTTTCTGAATAGCGCTCTGCTATGAAAGTGAGAATTCATGATGATTATAACTACTTAAAACATCTCTGAATCTCAAAAAAATTAAACAACACACAATCCGTATTTTGCGACTGCATTTCTACCAGCTATTCTGCAAAGGCTTAATAAGAAGATACTTATGAAATTTTGCGTACCAAAAATTAAATACTAAATTCAATTAATACCTGAGTAAGTGAAGAGAAAGATCATCAGAGAGAGGTCTCTCTGCTCTGCCTCCAGTTCTCAGCCAGCTGTACACTGTGGCATCTTTGCTGCTGCTGGACCTTAGTTGTCTGCTCCAGTGCAGTGGCCACACTGGGGTTGGATTGGGCGTGGTAGGGAGATGAGTTTGGCCACATGGGAGGCCACACTGGGGTTGGGGTTTGGGGCAGTGTGGAGGGGAGAGGAGGCCTTGGCAGAAGCTGGTGAAGCAAGGAAAGAGGCAGGAAGCCGGAGGCTTAGGATGCAGCATGCCCAAAGGCTGCCTGGTTCTGGAGAATGTCTGTGAGTGGGGTTGTTGGGGCGGATCCCATGGGGCCTGGTGGCCTGGTGAGAAGAGGAAGGAGTCTCAAGTACTGCAAAGGAGGACAATGAAAATTAAGATCACAGTGGCTGAACAATTTCAACAACAAAGGTGGGGACATGGAGGTAAATTCTAGGAATGGAGAGGACGGCAGCACTGGGCCAGTGGCGTTCAATCCTTTCTGGACATACCTGGAAGTGTGTGAGGACTGGCTCCACCACAGCTTTGGCCTCACTCGACTTGAACAGGCACCTGGAATGGTCACCTCAGCCTCAGCCTGCCCCAGAGAGCCACACTGGCATAGATGCTGAAGACCAGGCAGTGGCTGAGAGGCTATGCGCAACAGGGTGGAGGAAGCATGGCTGGTGGGTGCAGCTCCAGCCCAGCCAGGTCCAGGGCCACCGGGGAAGTTCGGACTGTAGATCTAGAACAGGCAGTTTGCCCCAGACCAGTGGGACTTCCAGGGACTTTCGTGGTGGCCAACACGTGCATGATGGGAACTTAATAAGCATGGCCCAGTGGTCTCCACGGAAAGGTGCATTCACTCCTGTGCCTCTCTTGTCTTCTGGACTCTCGCTGTCCTCCTGCTTCCTGCTGAAGTACCAGGCCATAGACCCCCCAAAGGCCAGCAGAGAGCCGTTGCCAATGTAAATGCAGGAGGCTCGTTTATTACAGCTCGAGCTGGACTCACAAATCTTCCCTGATACAGCAGGTCAGAAATTGTCAGTCTCAATCTCTTGTTCAGCAAGGTTTTTTTATTGTATATGAAGCAGGTGGAAGAATCATTACAACACTGATTTTGTGATAGGTCGGTGGTTCGTAGTAAATCTAGTCTTAAATTTATTGGTTGGGGAATGATCATTTCCAGTAAGGGCAGGGACTTTCTAGCTTAGCAGTTACAGGATAGGTTAAATCATAAATAGCAAGCATATTATAAGTTGGGGTAGGAGGGGCCAATCACAGGAATGCTGAGGGCACTAGTCCTGGATTATTTCCCGACCTAAATTGCTTTCTGATAGAGTTGGGAGATAATCTGTCAGGGCAGTCTGAGATACCTGGATAGATCAGGGCTGTCTGATTTCTTAGTTATTTTTACTGTTACATTTTCTTAGAACATGAACTGACTCTCTTTTTCCAGTAGCAGATAACAGATATTTTCCTTAGATTTTCTGATATCACTGCCAACTTATTTGTCCTCTCACTGACACGTCCAACTACAGGAGTCAACTTCTCCACGCCGATGACAGGCCATCTCGGAGATATTCACAGGGCTGTTTCCTCTCTCCATCTCAGGCCTTTCTACTGAAAGAACATCCTTACTAAACACTTTTTAGTTGTTTCTAAAAACTTTTTAGTTGTTTCTAGTGAGGAAGAAAAGTAAGGCCTAGTTGCAGCCATGGAACCAAGAATTGAGGGCCATGGCTAGAGCAAAACGCCCTGAGAAAAGATGGATTCATTTTTGTCAAAGACACAAGTCTTTATGGGAACTCTCATTCTAACTGATTTTCTTCCTAGTAATATATTCACAGAATATGTAGACTATGTAATGAATGAACAATGACATATGCATAATATTTGCGAATATGGAGGGAATTAAGAAAAAACTGCAATGGCCAGAAGTAACTGGTTCTTTGAAAGAGAGCTGGTAGGTTCTTTGTTTGGCCTCTAAGCCTTTTAGCACAATATTTTGTATTGCATTCAAACATATGAAGTTCTTAAAATGTAAAATCAGGACAAATAGTTAAAAATAAGGAAATTTTCCTAATAAAGTATCACAAACTGCATCTTTAAATTCAGAGGTACTTAACTTGAAATTTTTCTCACGTTAAATTGCCTTTTGTTCTACCGATGAGTTGATATTTCAAAATTCCTAAAGAGAATTATTTTGTCTTCTTTTCTTCCTTTTTAAGGAACCATAGTGAGGTCCACCTGTTTCTGCTGTGAGCTCTTTCTTCCACTTACTGCCCAGTTGCTGTCAATACTCATCCCCATACGAGACAAGCAGCTCACATACTGCCTTGATGACATGACAGGTTTGGTAGAAGATCTACCTGTGGTACTGAAAGGCCCTCAGATTCTGATTCTCAGCGTACCTGCCACAGTTCATATACCTAAAGTTGAAGCAGGCACAGCAAGGAAACCTAAGAGGGTAAGTTTCTGCTCTCTTTGGATCTACTCCTAATACTCATCCACTCTAGAACCCTAAGTGCACTGTTTTCAAAGCCCAGTTCCAGACTTCTCTTAATCCTTATTTGTCTCAAATAGATTGATTTCCAGATTCTCTAAATTGAGTTAAAGTTTATGTCATAGATTTGGGTGGGGACATGTACTCTGTTTCTAGATTAGCACACATCCTTTGACATTTGGCCCAAGTAATTTTCCTTAGATTGGACTCACTCATGCACCTGTCTCCACTATGTTCCCATAGAAATTCAGAGAACCCTTTGTCTTATAAAGACAATAGAGGGAAATTTGTTTATTCATGATGTCGTTTCATGATAAGACAATGGCTCCCCATGGCACAGGGCTGCAGGACATATCATAGACCCACTGCTTTCTGAACCTCACCACTGCTCCAACTCTGCTTCTACGTGTTTGAGTGTACCCTAATAGACTAAAGTTCTTTCTTGTAGGTTGTTAGGGCACTATGTACTTTGCAAAAACTAGGAAGAAAAATTATACTTAAATACTCCTACAATGAAATTGTCATTTCTATCTCCACATGTGTTTCGCAATTACTCAAGGAATATGATTTATTCAACTACTGAGGGTAATTCTTTGACTCATATACAGTATGAGTTTTATAGATGCAGGATCTATGAATGAAGTTAGGCCCTTTGGTTTTTCTTCTGATGTCTTAATTTTGTCTCTTATGGAAATTTTTATTTTGATACAGTACACATATATATATGCATACATACATACATACATACATACATAGCAGAGCTAATGACTGAACTCAGTAACTAAACTTACCTCTTGCAATAAAAGCACTCTACCACTTGAACCACTAGCCCTTTTTGTATTGTTTATTTTTGAGGTATTTTTTGTCTGTCAAGTGGCATAAGCTCTGTGCCTGAATGTTGTCCTTCAGCTCTTCAACTCAAGGCAAGCTCTCTACCACTTGATCCACAGTGCCACTTTTGATTTTCTGGTGGTTTATTGGAGATAAGAGTTTCACAGCCTTTCTTCCATGGGCTGGATTTGAACCATGATACTCATATCTGAGCTTTCTGAGTACTTACTAACAGGTTTGAGCCACCAGTGTGTAGTTTATTTTTGAGGTATTATTTCCCCTGCTGTCCTGGGTTGCCATCCTGCTTGTGCTTGCCTGGGTTGCTGGAGATACTTCACTTTATCCAGCCATTGTACTTCCACTCTAGCTGGGATAACAAATGTGCACCAACGTGCTCAGCCATTGGTAGTAATCGGGGTCTTATAATCTTTTATGCTAGGACTGGTATCAGACTGAGATCTCATCATCTCTATCTCAAAAGTCCAAATTAAAGGTTGAGCTATGGAACCTAGCAATACTCTTTATATTTTATTTCTTTTCCCTCAAATATTCATAATTTTGAAAGCACCAAGTACAGCAAAAGAAAAATGGAAATATGGGAATCCATTGAGAAAGGTGTGATGATCAGGGTGCAAGTCTTGTGAAGAGAATATCTTCTTAGGAACCATGAAAATGACTGCTGGACTCACTCCAGATGGCCTGGGATTTATCTTTTGCATCTACACATAGTAGTTTCTCCTTTTTGTGATCTGAGTTTCAGAAAGACAAGCTAAAGGCTTTTGAGTAATAATAGGCAAAATCACATTACTTGATTCCAGTGATGCTCTTTGAGCCTGCATGGATTGTGAACACATAGGATGCCGTCTACACATCTGAGGGGATTTGTCATAGTCCTAACAGAGGCTCCTTAAGCGTGAATGCACTTTGCCTCTAACACACTCTGTATATATGCACTATACTTTGATCCTAAATCAGAATGTCCTTGTTTATGCAGATTCCACAAACACATACAACTATTTTGTCCATGTCCTAGCAATGTTTCATTGGAGGCACAGGGGGAAACATGGAGTTAGAGAAAGGGGGTAAAGGGAGGGCATTTCTTACCATCCAGGAGTACCTATTGTCAGCATCTTTGTCTTCTATGAACAAGCCCTCATAGGGGCTAAAGTGCAAACCCAATGGCAGATCAGATTCCTCATTCCATACTCTAAGCCCAGCCTCAGGAATACTGTACTGATGAATTCTCAGCCCAGTGGGTAGATTGAGGACTGAATGGTCATAATGCCCCTTGTCCACCACATTATCTCTTACAAATATAGGTGGCCCATGAACAGTGTAGCTGTTGATGAAGAAGTTCTGACACTGCTCACAATCTGAGGCAAGACCAGCAAAAATTAGTAAAAAATATGTACATTCCAAGATTTAACAATCATGAGAAAGAGCACAGAATGCATATCATTGTCACTTAGTTCTTTATGTGAAGTTATTAGAGTAAACCAGTAATTGGGGGCCAAATGACCTGATGAATTATTATAAAAGCACATTTGTCTTCTGTTTGAACAAACGCAGAGGGTTACTTACATAGGTAATCATCATCCTGGTGTTTACGGATATCTTCATAAGCATAACTCTTTCTTTCCTGTAGGCTGTATATGCTCATTTTTACCTCTTTTTTCCTACGTCCATGTTGAAAAACAATGGTTTGTTAAGTTTGGGATCAACAATGTTTGTCCCTATTTCTTCAGAAATGTAAAATTTCTTACTACCAAACTATCATCTATTCTTCTCACATAATCTGGTCCCCCATTAACCTTTGACTCAGAGATGCAAAGACTTTACTTTAACACTAACTACAGGTTTCTAATTCAGTTTTAAGTTTTGGCCATTCCCATTTTCAGGTTTAATTTCTACTTCATTAAATCTCTTATAAAGTGGTCATTGTTGAATTTATTCATTCCGAATATTTGTTGAGGGTATGTTAAGTATTGAGCAAAGACCTGGACATACAGGATTGAAAATGTGTGGTAACAGATTATTAGCCACTTAGCATTTATCTGTTATTTTACCTTTTACTTATCGTTTTCAGACAACATGCAGGCTGTACACGTTTTTCTTGCCAGTCCTGGGGCTTGAACTCATGGCCTGGGCACTGTCTCTGTGCTTCTTTTGCTCAAGGCTAGCACTCAACAACTTAAGCCACATTGCCACCTCTGGCCTTTTCTGTTCATGTGGTCCTAAGGAATAGAACCAAGGGCTTCATTCATACAAGACACATAAGCTACAACAAGTCACATTCTCAGTGCAGTCTGTGCATCTTTATCCATGTTCTTCAGATTAACATTCAGAAGTTCAGGGAGATTGTAAAATGTGTCATGACCTAAGTGCCTCCATGTGGATAATAACCCAAGTGTGTAACTTCATTGTCAAATTCTTATGTGCTGCTCATTGGAAACTTAATTACTAGTTCCACAGCTAAGTTCGGCCTATGTTTGAACTTTCCAAAGTCCACCTCACATAGTCAGTTTACCCTCATCAACCTTGCTAGAATTTCCAAAATTAGTAAATTTCCCAAGTTATTTTCTCTTACCCAATTTTTGTTTGCAGTATTGTCCTTGTGTATTTGCTTCTCCAGGAGGGAACACTGGTTTCTGGGCCTCTTCTAATCCACTTGACTTTGAGAAATTTATAATTCCTGAGAACTTCTTCAAACTAGGTTCCTTACCTAAGGTTGTCTTGGGCATTCCCTTCAATGAAAGTCACCTATAGAATTAGAATCTATTTCTTAAGGCTTTCGTCTCCTATCACTTTTCTCTCAAATCCATATAAGTTAGACTGCGGGAGGGAGAGCACTTGAGAATACAAACCGAAGAGCAAACAAGGTCTGTGAATGAAGGAAATGAAGCTTGGAAGAAGACAAGGCTAATGGAGACATTTAATGAAAGAGAACACGGGGAAAGTGGAGAATTACAAAACTTGGCTGGAAAAAGATATGACAGAGCAGTGAGAATAGGAAGAAATTATTGGCAGAAATCTATATGGACAATTAAGTACATTCAAATTGCAACTAGGTATAACAGATGACTGTGAAATTAGTTTGATTTTTTTCTATGTAATTTTGCCTGAAAAAGTATGTACCATCTAATAATTGTATAAATTGGTATACATGTCTGTTTTTCATGTGATAAGGTAAAAAAAATGTGATACGGTAAAAAAAGAAAATGTTCATCAGGCAGACTATAGTGACTCATGATTGTAATTCTAGCTATTCAGTAGGCTGAGATGTGAGGATTAAGGTTGGAAGCCAGCCCAAGCAGTAGTAAGACTCATATCCACTTAACCACCATAAAAGCCAGGATTGGTATTGTGGTTCATGTTGTTGAGTGCTGGCCTTGCTAGCACACAAGGAAGGATCTGGAACAGTGCTTAGGTCCTGATTGTAAGTCTCAGGGCCAGAACCAAAAAAAATTTCACCAAAGAATATTGTGAATTATTAAAATACAGCATCAATGGGACTAAGCATTTCTTTCTGCTTTTTTTTCCAGTCCACGGCCTGGGCCCTTTCTCTGAGCATCTTTGGCTTGAGGCTAGCACTTTACCATTTGAGCCAGAGCACCATTTTCAGCTTGCTTTTCCTGTTTATGTGGTACTAAGGAATCAAACTGAGGGCTTCATGCAACAATGCAACTATGCAACCATTAAGCTACATTCCAAGACCCTAATCATTTGTTTTTGAGCTCAGATATAAATTTACTTTCTCTGACATCTCTAGTTGAAATAAATTAGTTGAAATTGAATTTGAAGATGTTAACTTCAGTATTTCTCGAGCCTGTTGCTTTTACTTAAATTTCAAAACTGATTAATTATTTCATATATTGATTATAACTTATTGTTTAGCCTTTAAATATTGAGGGGGGTTCAGTTGAGACCTCAGACATCTGAAGAAAGATCAGTTATTGTCCAACCACTCAAAAGACTCACATGTAAAGGCTACAGCTAAACAAACAACTATGGAAAATTCCAGAATCAGCTAACTAAAGCTCAGAAGAGGGGACCAATCCTCCTCTTCCTCACAGAATTGAGATTTGAAATTAGCCTCAGAAGGATATGTATCTATGTGAAATATTAGGTCACTTTTTTTAGTTGTCACTTCTAAGCCATCAAATTTGAAACTCTTTAGGGCTGGGGGCTGCTTCTTAACAGAAGCGTCTTTTTTCAATAGAAGGAATTTTCTGGGTATCAGTAAACTTTCCTTAAAACTTACAAATAGTGTGGATTTATTGGTGCATCTATCAGTTTGGTATAACAAAATGAAGAGAGGTTGGAACAGAGATTGGAACAATCATTCAGTGAATGGTGTGAAGGTGTATGGCTAAGATAGCTAAGACTTTATAATGCTGTGTAAGTATTTATGAACTTGTAAGTGCCTTTAGAGAAAATGTTTTGGTTGACTTCACCACCACTAGGTGTTATCTCAGACACAATACATTTTTAGGTTTCAGTTTTCTCATCACGTAAGTGATTATAGTTTACTATTTGCCTCATTATGTTGTGGTAATATTCAAATATATTTGTTCATGGGACATTTAAAATAAAGTCTAAAATATTGTGAAAATAAAATAAGTGGTAGTGATTATTGTGGATATGAATTGAATCTTAGAATGAATATGATAAGAACAGAAGAGATCAGGAAAAGGAAGCAGATGTTCCTAGGGCTTCTTCTCTTACTTGGAACCATGAAGAAAGTTTACTCATCAATAGAATTTGGGAGACATTTATCTTCTGACGCTTACTCTGTTCAGTTCTGAAGGTCACCCAAGAAGGTTTGACTAAAAGTGATGAGAAATCGGAATTTTGGTTACAAAATATCTCCAAACTGTGGATTCTCATTTTTGAGAGCAAATCTCAGCCAGAGAGAAAAGACTCTATTTTAGGAAAATGCTTTCTGAATTATCATTAAGGCTTGTCCTTATATTTTTTCTTAAATTTCTTCAAACCTAGACAAAACCCATCTTTGCTTCACTCTGTGTTCATAAGCTATCTGTTATAATTTAATTGGTTTTTGGTGACAAGAAACACTAAGCAAATTAGGAACAAGAGGGAAAGATTATTTATTTAAATAGCATACATCATGGTCAACTTAGTTTCATTTCAGTGATGAAGGATTGCTTAACACACATAAATCTTTAAGCATAATGCAGCACGTAAGCAGATCAAGGACAAAAATCACACACTCATTTCTCTGGGTGCAGAAAAAGCCTTTGAGAAAAGTAAACATTCTTCTTTTTTCATTTGGTCAGTTGTGGGGCTTGACCTCTGGGCCTGGATGCTATCCCTCAGCTCTTCAGCTCAAGGCAAGCATTCAATCATTGGTGCACAGCACTACTTCCAGTTTTCTGGTCGTTTATTGGAGATAAGAGCTTCACGGACTTTCCTGCCCGGGCTGGCTTTGAACTGTGATCCTCAGAGCTCAGCCTACTGAGAAGTCAAGATTACAAGTGTGAGCCACCAATGCCCAGCCAAAGTCAGGATTCTTTTATCATAAAAGCCTTGAAGAAACTAGTGATACTGGGTATATATCTCGATAGGATTATGGGTATATGTGAAAAATTAAATCATTTCTGCTAATAGCAGGAATGACACAAATGTCTATTTTTTCACCTTTTTCCCATATTGAATGCAATCAAGCCACAGAAATAAACAAAGAGAAAGAAATAAATAGGTCAAAAGGGAAGAAAACTTTTAAATTATGCTTGTTCACAGATAACATGATCCTGTATTTAAAAGATCCTAAAAATTTATACAGAAAAATACTAGATCTGGTAAATGCTATTGGAAATGTGCCAGAATATATGATCAACATGTAAAAATCATTAGCTTGTCTGCAAACAATGAACAGTCTGGAAAAGAAATCAAAAAAATCACAATAGTCTCAAAAAATTAGCTTAAGATTGTGCTTAACTAATGAAGTAAAAGACTTCTATAATGAAAAGTATAAAACCTCAAATAGAACTGAAAGCCAACCTGGGCACGTAAGTTTGTGAGACTCTTATTTCCAATTAAGCAGCAGAAATAGGAAGTGGTGCTGTGGTTCAATTGGTAGAGTGCTCACCTTGAGTTGAAGAGGTCAGTCAGAGACAACACTCAAGGCAACTGTCAGGACTGACGATGATGATGATGATGATGATGATGATGATGATGATGATGATGATGATGATGATGATGATGGTGATGATGATTAACTTAAAAATGGGTACTATGGATTGCATTTCATTCTTCCAAAATTATAAGTTGAATTCCCA